>NC_064875.1:26230938-26280938 GCF_943734745.1 Anopheles darlingi | reverse complement strand
TTGCCATAATGCAGCTCACACAATGCGGCTCACCACCGCCAAGGCGATGCAACAGATTTTCCAACCGGAATACACGCGGCCAGTGTGCAATGCTTTGAGAATGTAGATTTTATTTTTTAACTCCAATTTCAATTCGCATAGCATGATAACATTTACTTTGCAAATCACCACATGGCACAAAAGAGATAAATTTGCCGCTTGATTACGTCGGGTATTCTAAATGCCACATGAAAAGGAAAGTAAATCTTTTATTACTTTTAAAAAAATTACAAATCTTCAGCTATATTAGTAAACAGATTGTCATCGAAACTCTGAGTTTCACGCTGCCCATAATGATACCTTTTTATTCAAAGCCTTTCCCTAGCAAGTATCGCACGAATTTTCATAGCTATGCTTGGACATCATTCAAACAGCAGAATTGTAGATAACTAAGAACGCAAATCATAGACAACTTCTGAAAGACCTATTTTTCGAAAACAGCTTTTTCAAACATGTTTGGTAACGAAGGAACTCTTCACAGTTTATTAAGTTCGTCTTTATAGAATTCGAAAAATATCTAAACTTTCTCTCAGCCTCAGCTCAGGGTCAGAATCCATGAAAATTTTATCGTGGCTAAAACTAAGATGATGAAGATAGTGGAAATGTTGAATAAATTAGCAGCTTGGATACTCCTTGCCGTCATGAGATAGAACTGTATAACTGATCTCAACAAATAATATTTTATCATAAGACTGGTTGGCAGTTGAGTACGATAAATGGATGATTTCCAACAATCTTTCTTTTAAAGATATAGATATATTGCAAAGAATTCTGAGTCAGTTGTTAGGAAATGGTATCGGATTTTGTACCCAATAGAGTTTTTAAACCTTGAACTCTTCATGAGAGAGGACGAAGAAAGTAAATATCGGTAGCTAACATCATAGTACAGCGCAACATTGTTACCCAAGATAAGAAGATTGGAACGCAAACTGAGAAATACCAGATGCAAGATAGTTGAAAGAAATTCGAATTGGGTGTTCGCTGAGATCGAGGTAGAGAGAGGAAGAGAGAGAGAGAGAGAGAGAGAGAGAGAGAGAAGAGTGGAATGGGGTAGAAGTTTGATGCAGTATAATTAAATTAGAACAAGCCATAGTTCCGTTATGTTTTCAACCTGACTGAGCCTATGCTCCATCCCACATGCCTACAAATCAGCTTCTCTTCTCAGGTGTCTCAGCATGTGTAAGCATTAATTACCGCACCATTCTTCCAGTTCCCTCTTCTCCGGAGCATAACCCTCCATCTCACGCTGTTACCACCTTCCAGTTGGTCTCTGTTTTTTTTCTTCTTTCATTTTCCACGCTTTTTCTATTCTTCAAGTGTACTACTCTCAGCATGATGGCAAGGCCAGTTGGGGGTCGTTATCGGAAGTGATCATAAACGGAGAGAGTGAGAGATGCGGTTCCCGCATAGTCCTCGGGGATCGATTTCCACCTTTTGAAGTCCACGGGGAGCATTCTATTTACAGTACGACCTGCGGATTGCATGAACACGCGTCTTCGCACAGCTGGAACTGTTCGGCACGATGCGGGAATGAAATGGCAACACTTAACGCGATTAACGAAATTAAATTAAAGAAATTCTGTTCCTGTTGAGTCGAACCTGAATGTTGATTTTTTCCTCAATATCATATCTTATTTCATATCATCATATTTTTTCCTCATCCTCATTCATCATATATGTTTATGTGCTTATGTAAAACATACTTTTTACTATTGAATTAGTACACACATATCATATCTCTTCTTCGTATAAATATTAACAATCAGCAAATACTGTTTAGCTACAAATACAATCTACTTCCTCGGAACCGGTAAGAACATTCGCACTCGGTTCTGGCACTAATTGCTGCTAATATTGACATCATCCTATCAATACCGATGTTGCATTAAAATGACCCATCATCACGGGCCCCCAACTATGCAAAGCAGTTGCCTCACGATCTAGTTTCTTCTTGTGCCTTGTTGGTCTTCCTGCGAGGCTTCGAAACGGTAGCCGTGTCTCCGAGAAATTACCGGTAGCAGCCAGCCATCTCCGGGAAGCCATCCATTAAATCTTCTTTACATCATTTGCACCCACTTTGGCTCACCTTGGGGAGCAGAAACCGTAGAATATTTTCCTGCAACTGATTCTATGGCGAATCAAGCTTTACCGATCTGCAAGAATGTTAACCAAATACGTGAGCTGTTAAGAGATTCCGTGAGGAAATGTGTATAAGCCAACCGGAAAAACGTTCAAAACGGAAGCAGTTTTTCTCTTTCTTTCAAAATTCCTTTGACAAATGTTTGCCGAGTGTTATTACAATGAATAATGAAAAAATGCTCGCTTGCTTTCAATTACGGTGTTCGACGTTCACTTAAGTAAGTAAGCTTATTCGAATAAATGGCAGTTTGAACAGCTACTTGAAAAGTAGAAAAAACAATCATCTCCAGGTACTTACATACACCGGGAACTACATGGTGTCTACGGTTTTAGTGCCAATGAAATGGGTTAAAGTAAAACAAAAGAAACCGGTTGACGTAGGAAAGGGGTTTCCCTTTCCTTTTATAATAGGATTAAGCATGCAGAGATTTTTAATAACGTTTTCCCACTCCCATTCTAAAATTCGCAGTTATGCTTCCAAGGAGATAAAGGACGATGTGTATAGATCGTTTGCAACCAGTTTTTCAGTTTAAAGAGAACTGTGTAATGGTTTTGAAAAGCTAAAAAACGGAACCTCATGTAATTTTTATCAAACTAGTGGAGCACGTGAGCTTTATGATGGAGCATGAATGAGGGACAATTTAATCTTTAGCTCTAACTTTTTTTTGTTGAAACCTTTTAACTCGTCTTTATTAAATCATGTATACCAAAACACTTAACTAAATAATCCTATAGTTAATTTGAATATTTGTAACTGACTAAAAGGATTCGATGGTGCTCTGCAACGTCGGTATCTTTTCTCTAAAGAGAAAGTGTTCAGCTGAGGTTTCGTCTTCAGTTACTGTTTGCTTCCTCCACGAGAAAACGAGAAACGCTCCCGCACCATGCGATGATAGCTGCGTTAAATGGTCCAATAAAATAAATTATTAAAATCACATCAAAGATAAGTCGAATCGTAAGTAGAGAGTCGATGGCATGTAAGTAAAGCAATTTCCTTCAACCGCCGTCATCATCGGTATCACCTTCTTCGTCACAAACCGCGAAGCGTGTTGGACGGATCTCGTTGAGCTCCAATGTTACTTCACTTGTGCTCTGTTCGTCATGCAGAGCAGAATCAGCGTTCCTTTTTTATTGATACAAAAAAGCTCCTCTGCCGCATGTCCTTGAGTATGGTTTAGAAAAATCTTCTTCCCTTCGCTAAGCAACAGTTTGCGATGACTATCCATCAACGTTGGTTTATGGTTTGTGTGAGATAATATCGTTACAGCGTAAGTTAAGCACTGTGTAATGGAATTTTGTAGCCTACAACCTTGCTTTGGTAGCAGGAGATCTTTTCGACAGTACTTGTTGCCCCAGTTCAAATATTATCATGTTCGGAAGCTTGATTAAAAGCTAATGCAAATACCCAAATTCATTTTCAATGTTTATTATAGGTATAGGATCATTCAACTTTAGTTTAAACTAATGGTAAAGAAAAGATATATTGCGTTAAATCCTTTCTACTGTTTTTAAAATCTCTTAGTGTTGTTGTCTACACATTTTTAATTTATAAAATATTTGAATGTTGAACTATTTTTAAACAAAAATAACATGATCCGTGGATGCAAAAGATTTGCAGCTGGTACATTCTTGTCAATTTATTTCATTTTTAACAAAAGTGCTTCCATAGATTAACCGAATGCCGTCTTTGGTAGAAAGCGGGAAGAACAAACTACAAAAAACAAGAAAAGAAGCAGACGATAAAAGAGCAACAGAGTAAAGCGAAACATTCGTTGACATCATTTTTTATCTTGCGCATCCATTGGGGCGTTGCGACACTGGCTGTGAATGCAGGAGAATGTTCTGCTGGTTTTAGCATAATTAATAAATGATCATAAATTTTGAACCCTACATCTGCCTCAATTTGGTGTCCTTGTTATTTGCAAATTTATGGAAAGGAAGACAGCGTTTGATTCTCGGCCTTTCCAGCACTTCCAGCCACTTAGCCTTGCTTCTCTTTGATTCAAATTAGAGGAAGGTCAATGTCTGCAGTTACATAGGTGTAGAGGAGACAGAATTTATTATCTATAGACTGTCGTTTATTGACTACGAATGAAGGATCACAAAGGAATGCTCATTTTTCTATGTCTTTTAATAAGTGTTTGAATATGGATTAAGTTGAAATAATGCGACCGTGCGATGCCGCGAATCAAGTAGTACAACTGAAAGCGAAATATTGTTTCCGGTGGGTTAAAACTTCCCGATGAGTATTTTCTAAGCAGTACAACGATGTTCGGTATAATAAAAAGCCAAGAAATGAGATAGACCAAGATGCTAAAAGCCCACCGATTTGGTAGAAAGATGTGATTTATTGGCGCGTGGAATGGTTTTGGCTAGTCGTTAATTTATTATGCAATGTGCTGTCGAGATGATCGAGAACGATCGTTGTCGTGTTCAAACCACAGTTACGTATCCAGTGACAGACTCCGCTAAGACTGCCATCATTCTAAACTAGAAATTTGTACAACGATGCAACATTAGGGAAATATAACCACAAGTAACTGTTGAGCAAAAATTTCATCGTAAATTTTAGTAAAGTTTATTTTTTTAATTAATTTTTGTCAAAAGTTCAATATTGTCTAAAGTTTCAACGCTGCTAAACACTCTAGCTTAGTTACGTAATCATATAAATGATATCATCACGCTTCGAAACACTGGATTGTAGTTATCACCTCGTGAACGAAATCGACTGACGTTGAATGTCGCTTTTAGGGAGCGTCGGATTCGTTTCACTGATAATCAACGCTCTGATTATGAACATGATGTGGCAAGGCAGCCGCATGTCAACCAAACCAACACAGTTTTTGCTTTGAAATACCGACATCATATGATGGTTTGTTGAGCTGACGGTCAGACAAGACACGTTGCTGAAGAGGATATTTTAATTAAGCCATTTAAACCACTACAAACATTCTTATCGCTGAGAGGCCATGTGGTTGAAAGAAGGCAAAAAACAAATGCTTACCATTTCCAGAGTTCAGTTGATGGGTGATCGGTTGCGTCATGGTGAAGAGAAATGGAATAAGATATTTTCTCTTAATCATTCGAATGAAATTACTGATCTTGACTATTGCCGTGAGGATTGCATAAGCAAAGTGTTAATGTGCCATACAATCGATTATAAGTGATTGGTACCATTGAAAACAAGGCTGAGAAAATTTTTCTCATTATGGTGGTTTTTTTTCATAAAAGAAATTATTACGATGATGACTTTAAGTTTTCATTGAAGGAAAAAAAATCCATCAACGTTTTAAAATTGAGTTCAAACCATCAATGGTTTAAACTTTAATGTATCATCATTGGCTAATAGTCTCTTCCATTCTGTAGATGTTGTACAATCCGTTACATTACCTTCAATTAGATAAAGGTGCAGACATGCCTTTTTCCCCCGAGCAGCCCTACAGCAACCGCAGGTGGGCTATTCTAACATGCTGTTTACTGTTTCCATTGAATGTGATGCCAATAAATTTTCCGTTCGCATCATGGTGTACCCTTGCTGGTGGCATTAATTGTGGTCCAATGTCCGATACGAGCCGCAACGCAACACACCAAACACGGAAATCCCTTCCCACTTCGTGCGACACGCTATCCACCACCTTCCGTCACCTTTCGCGTCGCCAAAACGCAGCATTTTGCGGCCAGTTTTAAAAGGAACAAATAACACCCGGGATTTCTTAAGGCGCGGCGTATCTGGCCACACCCGGGTGTAATGTTTCTTGGCGGTAGACAAGACCACTGCTAATCCCTCGGTCTGGTGGTAGCTTAACGGAGAATCTCCTCCACCGCGGTAGTTGGCCCATATCGGCAAATGGACATTCGTCGATGCAAGGCAAGGCCATGATGTAGTGGTTATGCGGAAGAACACGGTTCAACAATTGTTTGCATTTAGCAGCAAACATGAAAGCATAAGATGCTTCGATATGTTCTACATGAGCACCATTACACACCCCAAATCAGGCAGCAAACATGTAACTATATGAACTTCGTTTCTTTATAAAATGGTACAATGTATGATTTATTAGTGGTTTAAGTATGATTTATGAAGCAAGGTTAGTTATGAAACTTCTGTTTTTTTTTTCACGCTACAGCACGTTACATAAACCTCGTCTTATCTGATAACATCAACAATTTCAATTGTACTGAGAAATGTAATAAAATTACCAGCAGGGTGAGGGTTTATCACCGTTATCAGGGTGTCGAGCCGATTAACCCACCGCTTGCAACATACAGCAGTCCTCTTATCAGCCGGGCTCACATCCGGAGTTCGCAGTAGTATGACGAAATGAAATTGATGATTAGGAAATACGGCACCGGCGATCACTCCGGGCCCTCCAAGGTTCATCCAGTCTCAGACGGATTTGTTCGCAAAACGTGGAGCCGGTACAGATGTTCATGAATCGGTCGAAAGTCCAGTACCGAACATCGGAATCACGTAACGAGTCGCAAGTATAGTGTGCTGGCAAGAAGGAACATCGGAAGTACCTTTCGTTTTGCGTGCCGAGTGCGGTAAAGCGAATCGAATTGATAGCCTAGCACTTTGCGTTCGTACTTCCATTTGAACCTTCACCTCCCCAAGTATGGTCGGCCCCGTCATCGGATCGGTACCGCATAAAGGCAGCCATACCAACAATACCTCCCTCTTCCCTAGGTAAAACGGTTTCTTTGCTATCTGCTTCGCCTCGGTCAAAACCCCTGGGACGCACCATGCTCCCAGGCGGATCTTTATGCCGGCTGCTTCAATCTTCCTTTCTTGACCGCACATCATAAATCTATCTCTTTCACAAGCCGCACGATTTCGCAACGGTTTGACGCAACGGTTCTGGTGTGCTGGGAAGTCGGTTTTTGAAAAACGAGTGCCATCCTGAATATTGTTCCTCAAGCACCACGAGAGCTCGTGAGCCGAGGGAACACACAATGACGAGACCACCTCCGGTCAATCGCTTCATCAGTTCTGGTGAGCATCGTTATTAACCTCTCGCGAAAGCAGACTCTACTCCACTAGTTTCTGCTTTCGTTCTGGCACGAGCTTATGTCAGATGGCAGAGATTGCATATATGTGGGGAGGCAAGGCGTAATGCGAGACGAGGGCGAATGATTTACGGCAAAGTGGAGATTGGTCGCGTACAGCGCACGAGTGTGTCCTTGGCCTTGGGGGAAAGGATGCAAAACTCTCCTCCAGTCCAGGTCCGGGTCTTCAACGATCGCCATGACGGCCGACGACAAAAAGACAGTAAGAGAATCGTAACAGACTCAAGAAACACCGATATGGATTGCGTGAGGGCAGAGGGGTCATGTTTTAGCCCCAAGGAAGACACGTTTTGGTAAACAAAATGGAAATTGGAAAGGGAACAAACTTAATCGAATAATCTCTGCTCTTTGCTTTGGATTGTGAAACGAAGAATGTAAATAAAAAAAACTCCGAACTTGTTGTTTGTGTGCTGAAGTACAAGTACCGTCAAAGTCTATTGTCTTATTGTATTGTAACGAATGACATCGTTGCTTTTTACGACAAAAAAAAACTGTAATTGGGCAAAAATTGGAATTGAAATTAGAACAACATGTTTACTCACAAATGAACACATGGATAATCATTGTTTCACAGCGCTTCTTCTCATTCAAAAGTTGCCTGGTGATGGTGGCAGAGTGCCTCGAAATGGTTGGAGTCTGACTGTGATATTAATTAAAATGTCAATCCTTTCTCGGCATCTCGGCATTTCTTTACCACACAATCCGTTTTCCCCGTGCCGCGCAGAGCCCATTCGCTTTACCTTTGCACCACAGAACGGACGCAAAGGGTACGATCTTCCTACCAAACCGCAATCTACTTCAACTTCTGAGGGAAATCATATTCTAAGAAAGGCACGCCAAACCACAGGAAGAAGCGCGCTCCATGAAATCGATATTCCCATTCAGATCACTCCAACCATTGCCCACGGGGGTTCTAGGGGAATGAAACATGAGGCAAACCGACAATTCAAAAGAGATAGAGAATCGCTTGAAATCAGGATGGAGAGGGTTTTTGAAGAGATAAATGTAGGCTGCTTGAAGCAAAAATCAAATCTATTTCAATCGCTGTGTGCAACCGCAAGAAGAGCACATGCATATAGAACGAGAACGCCGAATGAAAGATTGAAATTAATCAATAGAAAGATATTTACGGAACAGGCAGTTGATGCATATATTTTAAAATGGTAAGATAAATTCGAACATTTTCCAGGAAGATAACTGGGAAAAAGAACGAAAGTAACACAAAAATAACTGATGGTTGCATTGATATTGATTACTGAATTATGCAGACAACTTTGTAGAGATGTGCTGAAAAATGCAAACGTACTTTATAATTATATTCTTAAGTATTCTTAAAACTGCCTTGTATTTTTATTTGAATATTTTGCTATCATGACAGGAAATTTTTGCAAAATCTGTCGAGAAAAGTTTAGGCAAAATTTGATTCACAATCATTCCATACCCATTACTTATCGTTTTTCGCTTGGTTATTTCCGACGATCCTTGTTGAATATTAACAATTCTTTGCATGGCTTTTAAGAATTGATGTCACTCTTTGGATTTTTTGCAAAGCTCAGTGAAAGAATTCAGGTAAAATTTTATTGAACCGGAGCAAAATTCTTCAAGAATATCCTTGTCTTCCTTTCAGTCAAATCATCACAAAATAACCAAGCCTCTGCCGCTTGTGTTGTGATGATTATCGAAATACTTGGTACCTATCACGCTTTTTCGTTGAGTATTCGGAATCTTTTTCGGACCTTTTATTTTATCTAAACCGAATCAAGCGGAGAAGGTATTTGTTAATCGGAATTCTATCAAAAATGTCTTCAAAATCCATTTCGGCGAAAGAACTTTCGGTTTCTGCAGAAACAGAAAGAATCATTCTGCGCACACGCACTTCTTCCATTGTTGCCTCAACTGTTACTTGTAAAGGGCCACGAGATATTCGATACACTTCGATGATTCGTAAGGCTTTGCACCGGAAGCCAAAATAATGAGCATCCTTTGCCCTGGGTTCTGGTATCCAGAATACTTTCTGCCCCAAAACGCCATCCCTTGTCAAGGGTTCGTTTTAAGACGCTATGTTTACACCGATATTGGATACGGAATGGACAAATTTTCGCGAAGGATAGAGCATAAAGATCCCCTCTTTGCAACAGTCTCACCATTACCTGGTTAGTGCAGTAAGGTTCCGATCAACCCCAATTTGGAACCCTTTTCCCCCAGCCCGGTGGTGCTCCTGGTAAATAAATACTAATTAACACCGGACCTTTCCCTAATCCTAAATGGTCCCTCACAGGAATCCAAACGAGGTGAAGCTAAATGGGTCCCTCACAGGAATCCAAACGAGGTGACAAAATGTAAATGTTGAAGGACCGTTATATTTCACCCTCCCGGCAACATACTGCACTTGCTTGTGTTCGTTTAGTTTAAGTAAATCAATCCCGGAATGCTCGAGCCAAATAGCTAACACAATTCAGATGGTTGGGATCAACGAAAATTGATTGAATTTTGTGGAGCGTTGGTCTAGAATGGCATTTTGCTCCAAAGGTCGCCCGTATACTCCTGAACAAGGACTACGTCAATACGGTTGCTCTCCTTTCTTCGGTCCTTCTTACAATCCTCCTGTATCCTTTTATCCAATTGAATGAATTTTGCTGGAACACGTTTCAAAACTTACGCAAACACAGCAAAAAAATTATTTGATGAGCTTTCATCAATGATTTGTTTTCTAGTTTTGATTGTGCAAATACTTTAAAAAGGCTAGTTGGAAACCCTCGATAATAGCTATCTACACGTTTAAAGTGTCGTCGTACTGTTGTAAGGTAGCCCTTGGAACATCCAAAACATCTGCTGAAAAGGGTTAGTGCCTCTCAACAACATATAAGTGGTGTCATCGCTCTATCATAGTTTAACAAGAGTAATGTTGAATATCATCCGGTGGGTGAATATTCGGTATCAACGTCAGCATCTTCGTCAAATGAGGAGCGCGTTGCTAAAACTAGCCCATTCATCAAAGTCAACTCTAAAAGTCCCTAGTCTCATTTGTTTGATAACGACGATGACGCCAGCATCTTAACACTTATAACATCTTGGCAGGAAATTTCAACATCCTGCTTTCTCCAGTGCCCTGTAAGAGATTAAAATGTAAGCTTGTTGAGTAATAGCTGAGTGGTCACTGAGGATAACCTAGCGAGAGGTAACCTTCTTTTGGCACAATTTTCGGTTGAGTGAAAAATATCTTTTGGTAACAAGGCACTATTTCGCTTCTCTTTATGACCAAAACCAAATCATTGTTTGCATGTTACGTTATATAATCTCATTAAATCATATTTTGAAAGTGTTTGAAATAACACTTAAACAAGTATATTCATTATTTGGCATGCATTATCCTTTGTAAGTCAATTATCAACAAATATCGTTAATCTTGTCGTTTTTAACTACTCTATTAATAACGAATATCGGTCATATTTGAATATTAACAAGCAAGACAACAGTGATGCCTAGGGTCAGTGAAACAGACATTAATGGGGATGTTTTAGTCATAATGTTTCAATATTTAATATCCTTTTGAGATTGATGTCCAAAGTGGAATAATGAACAACGTTGCGCTCCATCCATAGTCCTGGCACGGTGATTGAGTTATGAATAACTTTCTATGCCCTGCTGATGTAACAATATTTGCTACTAATGAGATTAGTTACAAAATTTTAAAAATATTTAATGCAAGGTTATTATGACAGGTATATAATAAATGGAATATTTTTGCTACTTTCTATCACCGTATTTCCAAAGGAATTGGAAATCTATAGCAAAAAGATATAAGAGCTAAAAATTGTAATCGCATAACGTATCGCACAGCGAAACTTTTATTTCCCTTAAAAACCAATCTATGATTTTTCGTAATGTTCGATTCGATACATGCATGGCAAGCATGAAAGCATGAACTAAGATCAAAAAACAGGCTTGAAGGCAAGCTGGTGAGAAACAGTCAGATAAGAAATGCAGTTGCATAGGTACCGCTAATCACCTAAACGTGCCTGAGCTTTGCCATACGACACAGGGCATAAATTGACAACAGAACGAGTAGAACCGGAAGCTTACCTTTGAAGACTTTATCAAGAGTTGCCTATCAGGCAAAACCCAATAGTAGAACCGCAAGAATGTGGCAAAGCAACTAGCACCCTATGCGTTTTACGAAACAGATATTCCTCTAAGTAAGTCGTTAACGAGCACGATGTGTAGCCATCGCCAGACTGACACATCTACATCACTAGACGTTTAAACGAGGATGGTGCCAATAGAATTGATGCCGATCAATTTGCTGCTACTATATGGCGAAAGGGATTGGGTGTACTAGTTTGGAACCCAGTGTGGAATAAATTACTCATCAGCATTAGCAATGTGCATTATCTATGCGGATCTACATCGCTCGGATCTCAATTGCATTTGAAAATATTGTTAATTAAGACAGAAAATACTTGACAGTCTCGTTTGCAATAGCCTGTTCAGTGTTGAATATATTCTGCTATCAACGTAATGTTAGTTGAGGCTAGGCTAGGAATATGACAAACTGCTAGCCGATATATGAACCGACACACTGGAACTGGAACCAGTCGAAAGGCTTGGGCGTTGAGCCAACGACGAAAACCACCGTTAGCCTTCTATTGAAGATCGATCCATTCGATTGAAAGCCTATGGCCATAAGATATGTGACACCAATGGACCGACCAATGTCCATTCGTGCAAAGAATCCATATCCGGACGTTACGCACGGGACGAGCACCTTGCGTGCCCGTACCAGTAAATGCCTCTTTTATCGATGGGTCGCCTCTATGCTACGTTCGTGTTCTTGGGTAGCTGATCGACGTGTTTAAAAAAAAGTGGACCTCATCGCTCGAGCGCCGAGCTGAGGGTGCAACTAGCATCAATGGTTTACTGTCACACTACTACCCCTCGTTAGTCCTTCGAGTTGCAGAGTAGAAGCCCTTCATGCTCTGACTGGTGAGGTGCATTAACGTCAAGATACATAAAAATGGCAAGGCCGGTTATCAGCAATCGCATCCGCAGTGCTGCATTCTTCGGCATTTCTTTGCACACGTCTTCGCGATCTTCTGCCCGAGGGCTAGATGAGAAAATAGCATTGATGTGTCAAAGAATAAAATTTAGCGCAGAAACCAATGGACCGGTCTTCAAACGTTCGAATACATCAAGCATCGTCTGACAGACATTCCTGTTTTTGCCATAAATAGAGACCGCCACCGTCGATTGGTAATCTTCTGCTGGTCGCAGCAACGGATCCGTTCTGTTATTTTTTTTTTTCATTTCCGAGGCATTGTTGGTGACCCAGGGGACTGGTATTACTTATGCCCTTTTAACTGGAAATCCCCATGAGGGTCTGATTATCACCTAACTTAAGCACGGACAAACATTGCAAAGGATTTTTGAACTAGTTTACACGTTCATCTCGTCGATTTCATTTGGCGCTTTTCAAGCTTTCAACTTTGTGAGTTTACTGCGACATCTTGATTCAACCAGGACACTTGAGCCAATGATGATATGTCATCTTTGACAAATAGAAGCCAATCAGGGTGTATGCGGTTGTGTAACATTGACATCTTTGTCCTAATGATTGTTGTTTGCTACATGTTTCTGCCCCAATCAACTAATTAATCACTTGGTGTTTGATGTTCCTATGCTATACAGAAAACATCTACGAAAGACTTACTAATTGCAAAAATAAAATTACTACAAAACGAAAATATAAGCGAAGGGCATGAAGCATATTAAAATTTTCTTATAGAATAATTTACAATTTATAGTCACATTGTTTGGGGCTGTATTGCTTGTAATGTTATCAACACTTGTTATAAAACAGATTTAAAAGTTAGGTAATCAAGTTCAAATATTAATGAACGATTGCTATCTAGTGAAGAATGGCGAATATCTTTTATGCTCATATTTGGTTCGCAAGGAAATTTTGTAACATTTTAAACTTACACTGTTACTAATACTGTAGTTGTGATTCTGAATTAATAAGATTAACAAATGCCTTCATAAAGAGGAAACATTTACCAACATTTAACTTTTTTTTCAATCGATTTGAACTGAGTAAACATTCCTAAACCTCTCCCATTGTGTTAATGCTTAGCAGCTAGCGTATGGTGATGATATATAAGAAAGTTGACTAAGAATAAAATCTTACTTTAGGAGAGATTATTCTTCGACATTTCGAACTCTGTATAAACCATAGCATCAGTAACAAGACCAAAAGTTTTCATTCTGTTCGACAATCTTCAAATGCATCTCCAACACGCGGATCACATAAATCAGTCCTGCAACCTTCGATAACGAACCCATAATTCGCATTACATGCAAATCGGGTTAGTTATTTAAACAGATGGCCATCCTGCGGACGCCCATGAGCATAACGAGCTATATTCAAATTAAACGGCACCCATAGTACTCAGACAATGAAAAGGATGATGCCATCGTAGCCTGATATGCCAGTGCTATGGCTGAAGAATTTGCTGGTGTATGGAATTAAATTTAATTGAAGGCTTATACATCTCTAGACGCTTAAATAAACTATTGCCTGAGCTCACTTTCCCAATAAGAAACGATAGTTAGGCATCCTCTTGTGACTCTTTAGCTCTTTGCAGTAAACAGTCGCGAGAAGATATTAACAACTTCCATATTTAACTTATAGGAGATTGACGTATTACTTTGAGTTGCACTTTTCCAACGCATTTAAATTTTATTTTCTCTAACCCAAACACTAGCCTGTGGAATGCTCCCTGAATTATGTACTACTCGAGTAGAAGATATACAAAAATATTCAGTCAGTGCAAATGTGGTAAGAAGATAAATTACATGATGGAAAGAATATGACGCAAATTCAATTTACAATTCTTCCATGCCATGGTTTCTGAATTGAAACTGAATTGTAAATGTTAGAAACTACGTTAGCTGGAATTTTGGGATAATTTTTTTATCTCACACTGGTCAAAAGAATGCACTTCGTTTTTGATGAGCCTAAATTTGTTTTACTTTCCATTCTTCCAGAATATGTGTAAAATATGACTATTACAAGTAATAAAAAATCATCGAGACTCTAGCTACGGCAAATAATTAGTTAGTAAACCATATAAACATTAAAAAATACCGAGCATAAAGTAGTTTTAGACTTTATCATTCAATCTAAATTAATATATAATATGATTTATCGTAACTATTTCCTATCATCGTGGTTTTGGCATCACTCCACCAATGCTGTCATTCAACTATGACCTGGTGAACTCATACATGATAGGCTTTACATTCGATTATTACATCATGTTGCAAAAACTAAGCATTCGGTGTGGCGGATAAGATATGTTTTACGCTGCACAATATCCTGAACCAGACACACGGAGAAAGACACATTTGGCCGGAAGTTGATAATCGCCGACGAAAACTTTTCACTGACACCAAAAGATGGATGGCCACTTCCGTTCGCAGTATTAACAACTCGCCAGCAGGCGTATTTATGAAAATTGGAGTGGATGTTTCCCGGACTGTAGTTACAGCACTTGCCATCGAAGGACCGCCAGAGCCGATAAGATCAAATTGCCGTTAAAGCGGCGAAACAACGTTAACTTCAAATATCTAGCCGTCACCACGAACACTTTGCTCCGTTTGCCCGTTTGCTTAGCAGCAAGGATCCATTATGGCCAAACTGCGTAAGGCCATCTTTACCAGCAGGCCTGACCGTGGCCTCGAGGGACGAATGATGCCAAAATGAGGAAATCGATCCGTTAATGTTCTTTCATCCCATCATTACGCCAGGTTTTTGTTTTTTTTTCCTAAAAAATCCACAGCAGTGGACGACCTCTGGTACGAGCTAGTTAAGCAGTTGCTGCCCGGATGCTCACTGGATGCTGAACCCATTAGCACAGTGACTGTAATGACTTTTTCGAAATCGCTTCGTTCGAATTTCCTCGTTCAGCCCGCTATCCCTGGGGCGTTGGGTCGCGTCCACTCGTCCCAGCATGGACCTATGGACTGTGTATGGACATTACCCTTATCCTGATGGGCCTAGCGTTTACGATGCCCCATTGGGACAAAGCCACCCCAGATTAATGTGCTCCTACGTCCTCAAGCCGCGCTGTATTGCAAACCCAAAGGGAGTCGAACGTGTTTGCGGGTTCCAAAAGACATCATTAACGCAACGATTATCGTCCTTGTTTGTCACCGGTTGCGCTTCTCAACATCTGCACAGAGGTACAGAGAGCGATCTGAATGTTACTAAATCCTTGCAATATGCATTGACCATCATGACTTTTGGCAAATCTGAGATCCAGCTATAACTGTATTTTGAGAATGGGATTGAGTTGATCTTGTGGCGGAAACAGACTTAGAAGTACACATTGAAGTATAAATATGTGTGTTTGCCTAATACAAGAACAGGTTGGAAATATTTGGTGACGTCATTTGGTTGAAAATATTTTCAATGAAAGTTACATCAACTGCTAATCACTCAGTTATGGTCATTCCAATCGGCGAGTTGCTTTAGATTGATTTACAAGGGTCGCCTGCGATCGCTAGGATCATTGAGATCGATGACCATTGTCAATTAATATTGTGAGATATTTAGCTCACTGCGCTGTGTGACTTTTTTTACCTCCTTCTTGGTTGGTTTCTCGAGTGTTTTACGTCAGGCTTCTGGACTGGTGAAAATAGCTAAGTGAAAATGTCCTGTCAAAGCTGAGCGGCAAAGCTTAGTAAATGTTTTCATTCAAAAGTATTTTAAATCAATTATCTTCAATGAGACAATAAGCAAGAGACATGAGACAGCACGTACAGCGTCACAAGACTACCATCACAGATGTAGATTAAAATATTTCTATACTGACTGATTGTTGAATCTTGACCCGTCTGCTTACCTAGACAAGTGTCTCAAGCAGATCAAATGTGCTTTCAAATCTTTATCAGCATACAGCGCGGTACAACACAACGGTAGGTATTATACTCCTTCGAGCTGGGAAATACGTTGTGGGAGTTGATAAGTTGAACGTCGTTGTTTTTTACTTGACAGACTCGCAATTTTTTCGGTACCTTTTTGGGTAAAGGTATAAGAAGTGCGTACAACGAGGATAGTATGATTTATGACGCTGCGGGCGTCGGTTGTTTGAGAACCTGTTTTGGATCCGTTCACCGCACTCTGCTCAATCGATAATGTTTGTTGGGCCTATTTTGTTCGCCGTTTAAAGGCGATTGGTTTCGCAGTACGATATCATAAATCATGCTTGAAACTCTGAGCAGAATTGGCAAAATTGTTGATATAACCGTCAGCGAGCCATTACCACAGGCCATTGGCAAGCGTCACGCTGTGAGTCATTTGTTCTCACACGTTGCGTGCCACCACAAGTTTCGGATGACAGTTTTAATGTTCTGATGAGCAGCTTCATACGTTCTTGAGAAGACGTTCTTGACTGCGGATGTTGAAGTAGCCGAAAAAACCCCCATCCATCAACCAGGTCGACGTGTGGTATGTGGTGGAAAATTGTTGCAAAGTATGCTTGCATGATAAATGTACTCTACGCTATATGTACAAAGCAGACGATTAGGTAATAATTATGAAGCAATCCATTCTCAGGTCATTGACACAAGCATACTGAAAAGTTGTATCAGTTCTTTCAGTACTAAAACGAACTAATGGTTGCTTAAGCGCCTCTAAATCCCTTAGTTGTTGTTTTATCCTGTAAATGCCGCGAGTTTTTTATTTTTTTCCCCCCTTAATTTCTTTTTGTTTTATGTTATATGCTCTGAGGAACAATAGAGCATAGCCGGACTGTATCAATTTACGGAAATTGGAACGTAATTTCACTTGCTACTTATGCTTATGAGATGTTAACGACTCGCAGTTTCAGTTGGTAAAAGCGATAAATATCGAGAGAATTTCTCTCTACAGGAACGATTCCAACGCGGCGCGTTGTTGTTGGAGCTGCTTAGTAGTTTGTGTCCTCTCTTTAATTCTCCTACCACAAACGGATGCCAAGAACAGACCATTTACAAGGGTCATTAGATACTATTCAGCGAAAAAGATATGCTAAGGCCCATCTCAAAAAATGATTAAAATAATAGCTAATAATGGTGTTGCATAATGAACGGAAACTACAAAAAAAAATATTTCGTGAAGTGTCGAAGCCCACTAGGCGAATAGAGACGAGATAACAGCAACAACAGTAAATATATTTAGATGATTAATATATTTCCTAAACACGAAACCAACCAACACATAGTACCTGTGATCTGCGATAGTTAAGCATGTCGCGAAGTTCTTAGAGGCAACAAGGTGTCATCCGGCCCTTGCAATGCACAGGGGAATACCACAGCAGCGCTGTAGCATTTTTAATCAGTGCGAATACGACAAAGCAATAAGCTACGCGATTTGAATTTGGCACTGGCCTTCACAAATAAGAAAATATTGGTCTCGTTCCTCAAATCTCATTTTGTTTGACATAATTAATACAAGAGTTTTGTATAATTTGCTAGGTACTTTGTATGTGCAAGAGTTAATTAAAGAATTTATATCTTCCATGAGACCAAGCTTAGGATTAGATTCGAAGTGAGTTTGAACTTTCGGTTAGTTACCAATTCCGTAAATGTGCTAGCAGTGAACGAGGTACGCATTTCCAATTCTATTCTCAATGTTTTGTGCTGGTAAGGGCTCAGCCTCTGGCTCGGCCACTGTGTTACGCAGCGTACTCCATACGTCTCGATCCGTCCATCATTTCATCGCGCCATCGATGATTAAAGTATTTGCTGGAAAACCCAGTACCGTACTTATCATCCATCAGAAAATATTCCGGATAAGAATGCATGACAAGAATGTAAGGAGTCGTAATGCGTTGTGGTACGGCATGGGCCCAGCTTATTTTTATGATGCCCGCACAGGCGCGGTAGCTAATTAACGGTAGTTTGTCACCATGGCATCTTGCAAACCTCTCGACAAGTGTTATTCGATCGCCTTGCTTTCCGCATCGTAACACTCTTTCGTTATAAACTGCACACATTTTGTTTTGGTTGAAGAATACACCGCCTATAGGGTTATGAAATAGCCAATTACAAACAGGTTGATCGTGATTTTGCATTGCTATTTTGGGTAACAAAGTAACAATAAAATAAGTGTTAAATAGAAACAACCGAACCCAATACAGTTTCGTACATACAACATTTCTCTTTCAGTTTCGTACATACAACATAAAACATCTAATATTACCCTTAAATGTGCCGTCATTTCAAATCATGATTCATCAACAGAATTGTCATCATCATTAGTAACAATGTTCTACAATCTTGTCGGTCGATCCATCATATGAACATCCTTTTCAATTGCTATTTCGTCTCATTATGCTGACAAATACGCAAAAGTATGAGCTGAAAGTGTTATGCTAAGACACCATAACTAATCAATAAGCGGTGTAGCGATAGTAGACCGCTAAATGTCAATTAGATACTGCCATTAACTCATAAATGGCAACATTCAAAATACGCTCACTTACTCTACACAAAGTCAGTACCAACTCGAGGCCCGGTTGATGGTATGATAGATTCAACCACACTACGACAGAGAGGTAATTTGGTTAGCTATGTGATGAGTACGCTATGAGACATTTCATTAGCAATACGCTATGGGCGTGAGCAGCATTGCTTCATACTGGCAAACCATTTTCAACCAAGCCACATAATCTAAGATCTTGCCTTTGATGTTCAATAATATGAATAATTTATGGAATGCCTCAGGGGAATGATGAGTGATCTCCGGTACGCTAAATATCTGTGATATGAAAGCAAAAAATACTCTCATGTGAAAAGAACATTGCCATATTCGGAAAGAATGTTGCCATATTTGGATGCCTATTTTTTAACCTTTCAAAGATTCCGAAAAGTCTGGTTTATGTTTATGATTAATTTTGTTGCTCCGTCTCCAAACTATAATTCAAAGAGTAAAATATGAGCACAACAAGAACACAAATATATGGCGATGTGTTCATTTTGTGCTCATTTTTCTCTAATTTACAGTCTGAACGTGAGGCTAGAATGGTAGAGCGCATGCATGAGAGTCTCAGGGCTCGTCCCTATTATCCGCGATAGCAATTAGCGACAGCCGATTAGTTTGGACCAGGAAAACAAATTTCAAATGAACTGCCACTTCGTCCAAATCACCAAAACCTGAATTAGGAACGAATATTGAACATTCACGTTTGTACACACCGAAGGCAACAAATAATGAATTTCCAGCCGTAAAATCCGCTGTAGCTCATGATGTGGACGAGGCGTAACATAAATGATTCGCCGTTCACGCGCTCAACGTCACGCTAGACTGGGACTAAGCGAGGGGATGATATTCAGTGATCACCATCACTCTTGTCACCAGTCGTGTGATCACCGTGAGAGTCGCCGAAAGCGTGTGTCGGAAGTGAGGTTCCAGCATAGAAAATTATTACTCAACACCATGTGTCGGAATGTGCATCAGAAATCGGCTCTCAACTAGCTTTCCGAACAGCTATGCAGGTAATATGTAGTTCATTTTCAAACGTGTATTAAGTCAGATGATCTGTAAAACAAAGAATCTGATGTAAATGCTGTTCAAATGACTACATTTTTTCTAACCATTCTTCCACCCCCCCCCCCCCCCCCACCCCCCTCCCTCCCTTCCGATCCACGTCATCCGCTTCCTGCTTATCTCATACAGTCCCACGCTTCGAAAATCTGATGAAATAACTCCACAAAGAAACGAAACCGGTATCACGAGTGGTGTGTGTGACAACTGTCCAATGAACTGGGCACCCAGATACCCAGTGAACAAGATATTTTCTAATGCTAGGGAGTTTTGATTTCATCTTGGTCTGCAACTCGGTCTTCGTTGCAAAAGCCTGCTGGAGGTTTACTCCTACTAGAGTTACTGTTTTATTTCTATCTATTCCATCACGCATAACTACTCTTTTGCACTACGATGTTTTCGATTGGCTTCCCGCTTCTATGGTAGCGTGGAACTGAATAGACACGTGCTCGTTACCTCGCTCGTTGTTGCCTTTTTATTTCAATCTATACCATTTGTGCTACCAAGCTCCATTAGTATATTAACTTTTACACACGTTTTGCCCGTCTCTATAGTAGGACACCAGGCGCACCCACTATAGTTTTGCAAGTAAGCATTTATTTTTCGTTTCGTCCGGTTGAGTGATACCGATCGCCTGAGAGAGTGTGTTCATTTTAGTATTTATTCTCGCCTTGGCATTAATCTCGGACTCGGACGGTGGAGCCACCAGGCGTTAATAAGATACACGCCAAAATGACGTAATCGCCTTTAAAGTGTTTTCTAAAAATCCGGATCCATGAAATCCGGATCCATGTTAGAAGATCGTCGAAATAATTTTGTTTTCTAATATTGGATGATGAAATAAACACCAGGGATGGCGAATGAATGAGTAAACAAAGCTTTAAAAAAATATTTCTTCCGGAAAATATGATGCCTCAAGAAAGCGAATCTGTGGACAAACATTGCATTTTGTACCACATGTGACTTTTACAAAACGATGTTTGATCGTTGTTGCGAATGCAAAGCAAAGAAAATTACTGTTTTCTAGTAAGTAGTACAGACGACGTAAGTAGAGACGACGATAGTAAAGACACAGGTTGAGATGGGACGATAAACGCAGTTGCCGGTACAAGGAATTGAAACATTCATACTAGTTGAACAAAAACTTAAGACAATTTTTTTAAATAAATATATTAACATTTAATTATATCTCAATTTTGAATTTCAACTTGAAATTAATTTAAATTGGAGCAGCTCATCCGTACAGTCGTGAATAGTTGCTATAATATGAACTCATGATTCAGTTAAATTTGATATAATGCATAAACATTTTACGAATAAATCAAATCGAATGGGTTTTGCTGCTTGGCTACACGTAAGCAGACATCCAACATGCGCTGTTGCGCAACATCGGTGTCTATAAAACCCGATGATAAGGGTATTGGAAATTTGGAATGGTTTTTGATCTTAATAGAATCCGATCCATCCGGTCCGATACTGAAATCATTTCACAACACATTCCCATCGAGGGGAACCCGAGAGATAAGATAGGAGTTATCGCTTTCTAAGATAACTACATACAGCATAAGGGGCTTCGGTTGGCGCTAACGTGTTTAAGATCCGCAGTTGCCGGAAACAGCCGTTGGAAGCAAGTTGTAAATTGTTCGACTCGAGGATATTGATCCAATCGTTGTGCAAGAGTGATCTATCTTTGTACCGGTATGTGCTGTGTTGGCAATGTGTCTAGGATAACTCCTCAGAAATTACCAGGTGTGCTTTCATTTCAAAACTGAAAGTGTTTTTCTTGTCACGTATTGACAATATCATTGATAGTGTAAATTGTTGATCGTTATGTGAGTAAGTTAATAAAAAGTGATTTCGTTATTTTTATTCGATCGTTGTCTGTTTAGAATTAGTAGATTAAATAATTCGCTCATTTTAGGAGTTTCTCACATCAACAGATAAGCATACTGAGGCAGAAAATATCTTATTGTTTGAAGTTCATTCGTTCAATTTCATTTCATATAAGATTCCTTAATAAAATCATTAAATATCATTCCTTTTTCATCATTATTTCTGCCTTATTCTTCATTCTCCCCTTCATCCATCAATCCCGTACCATGTATCTCAAGCCACGTAACCCGTGCCACGTATTCCATGCCACGTATCTCGTGCTACATATGTACCTCATATCACTTATCGTGTATCTTATACACCTAAATGTGTTTGTATGAAAGAGAAGATAACGACACATGGTTCAGTGTACTTACTGCACATAATCCTATATTTCATGTAAAGCGCGTTACCGTCGATATGTCCAGTGTTATTCAGTCATTCTTGCTCGCGGATGTATTAGTTAAATAACGATATTTATTGAAAAAATAATATCAGTGTTAAATTTATTCCTTTTCTAGACTCATCATCGATCACTCGAATGACTTCATGGAAAATGGACTAGATATTTGTTGTACGAGAAATCAACCGAAAATATGAAAGATCCCGGATCCTCTAATTACCCTGGTAGAAATAATGATATCAACCTTCTACAACTAAAAAGGACTGGTACAGCTAGCACAATTTCAAGCGATACAAATAATGGTATCGGTGTTTCGTCCTTAATAGACAGGATGAAATCAGAAAATCTTCCTGCTACACTACAGATGAAACCCAATCATTGGGGGATTGACTTATTTCTGTATGGCATATCGCATTGGATCTAACTTTGGATTATCATCAAACAAAAAATCTCGAAAAACATTAAAAGTCATTACATCCACCCACAAAATTCAGCTTCATAAGCTGCAGCGTACTCGAAATTCAGAACAGTCGATAACATCGTGTACCATTTCAAAAATGGCAAACATCATCAAAGGCAACAAAGGAACACTAAAGATCCAAGCGATGCACAAAATTTGAACGCCCATCTCCAAAATGTCTCTGAACGATTCCCTGACTGATCGAAACAAGAAACGATCCAATGGATCTATAGAAACATTTGCCATCATTTAACGACCCAGAACTGCAGCCGTCTTATAAGGAAAATCTACTACAATTGATCATCTACACGGATTTTGATGACGAAGCTAAGGAAGTATGGCGGCCAGCAGATCAATTAGTCTTGGCTACATCATTCTAAGGAAGAATGTGGGGCTTGGTTACATCATTGGACTACTACTAATCATCGTTATTCATCAGCATCGTTGAACTCATCCTTGAGGTAAATGGTATCAACAAAACTAAGATAAGTTAGCTAATAAGGGAGGGTTTCAAAATTGTATCAAAATTCAAAATTGTAGCTAATAAGGGAGGGTTTTAAATGAATGATCATCAAATCGAAAACAGTCATATTCACCGTCCAAGCCGTCACGAGTATCTAAATTGTATTGGTGTTGACATTTAAAACAGTTGCCACAATCATGCAGAGCATACTAAGGAAGAATGTGGGAATCAATTAAAAGACTGGACGCATAATGACAGATGCCAGTTGCTTTATGCTGGTTGGTTCTATATGACTTATTCGATCATTGCACCGACTTCAAACGTTTCACCGAGGGTTCACGGAACCAGAGCGTAATATTGATAGATAAAAATGTATCATTGAGAATTTTATATAAACTTATATACGGTGCATCATTACTTGAATGAATGCATGAAGCCATAAGGAATACTGGAATTATTCATGGTATTGCAGGTGACGTTCCATTGATTATATACAGAACATTCACCAATTTGGGAGATTTGATAATTTCTGAAAAAATAGAAGAGAAGTGTTAAGGCAAGATAAAGATATTTACCATTGAGTCGTTCTGGAGAAACAAACGCTACGAAAGCATATTGATACAATTTTTGTTCTTGGCTACTCGCTCCATCTTGCTATTAGTGAGGAAGATTGGAAAAAGTAGAATTGTTACCTTCAGCTAATCCAAAAGCTTTCAATGATAGACATAGCATCTATTGGTATTTTACAATGATTTTGATTGCAATGAACACGGCGTCTCTGAAGAATACGAACTTCAAAGATGGCTTTATTGTAATTGGCTGGTGAATAACTATTCAAATAAACTTCAATTCATTGATGAAGTCATAAGACATAAAAAAATTTAAAAATATTAAAGCACAATAGCTACAGTTCTACAGGGGGGTTCTAATAAACAGTGCAAGAAAGTAGAGGAATCACCATTTTGAATCAATCAAGCATCTCGTAAAGCATCTAACATACACGAACAGGTTGAAAATGAAAAGCTTCTGGAAGTGCAGGCATGCTTTATTCGGTTTGGAGCAACACTGCTATCAGACTTATTGGCTCTACAGAGTAAAGATCTTGCTTGTACATTATTTCTCAATGATTCGGATTTCACCAACGACTCAGACACTGTAGAGGAAGTTCTTTGTTGCATCGAACAACTCATCTATTTGATTATTATATATCATGAAGCGTTCCAAGCGGTTCAAAGTATTATTCAAAAGTGGGAAAAAGATATACTTAAATAATCCACAAAACAGGTGTTTCTTATCAAGAATACAAGCAACATCCCAAGCGATCTTAGTGGTTATCGCATTTGTGATCTAACAGGCGAATCATAGAAGCTGATCCTCAATGAAGGCATTCCTTTATGCACAACGACCATTTCTCCAAGCTACTTTTTCAAAACAATTTTCAAGAATATTCTATCGAAGAAGTTATCAAACTGTTAGACTTGGGAAGGCAGAGAGGGGCTGATAACAAAATTGTGAAGAATCATCAACAAATTCCTAACAATTATGTCCAACGTTATTGAGTAGTCGAGGCAATGACAATTAGAACAGTTAATTTAGGCCAGTCTTAAGATTATAGAGTGGTCACAGTCATACAAAACATGCCTGATTTGCAATAAAAATAAATCAGCATTGATAAAATAATCGAACGCATAATGAAACACATAGATTCCAATACAATTTTTCCTGAGGCTAATAGTTTAGGAGACAAGAATGAACCTATCGTTGATAACGAAGCAGAAACGGTGTTTATATTGTTGGAAGAAACGGTATTTGGAAAGTCGACGAGTCTCATGTGGTTGGCGTGGTATTTGCGGAAACAAAATTCTAAATCCTGGATTGTTCGATGCAGTCTACCTGATTATTGCACCGATTTCAAACACATCATTGATGGTTCACGGAACCAAGTCGGAGTGTCCATAGATGAAAATGAAGCATTGGGAATGTTGTATGAGCTGATTCGTGTATCGCTCATTGAGATTTGTAGTAGCTGTCAATCTTCGTTTAGGTTGGTTGCTTGAAAATGTTCGGAGTGCTTAATTCTTCCTGATCGTTTCCCAATGTGGAATGAGGAACTGACGATACATCGTGGTTTTCCCCCCCAAAAAATCGCAATTAAACTGCGGATATTTGTAACGAAGTTCAAATCAGGTTTGATGGTGTTGCTTTTAAACGGATTTGATGAAATCGCGACTCATTACAAGGAGGTAGTGTTGAAGTTTCTTCCTCGGTTTGTATGGAATTTGATGGAGTGAGGAAATTGTAGCTCGCCAGTCGTCCTTACACTTTTAAAAAGCAATGGAAAGAGGCATTCAAAAAGATGGTTTATTTCCGATTAAAATATGTTTCCCTGCAAGGTAAAGGGTCTATGCTGTATAAGATGATAAAATTGAAAATGCATAATGAACGCATTGGCGATAATGAAGCATTTTATTTCCGTAACATATTATGTGTTCCGTTACGTTGGAATCTACATGAAATGAGTGGTATTGCATTGAACCTTATGATGCCAGTCGATATTCTTGTAAGACTTGTTGATCAGTACATAGCGTTTTCTTCAAAAAACGCTCAATTAAGAGCAATTTGAGAAAATGAAAGACATATCCAAGTCATCGTTTACTGTGGAATCGTTTGTAGAAATTCAATTCCATTTGACATATTAAAAATTATGAGTGTGTTCTTACGCGGGTAATAATCCAATTTAGAATGCTGTTCATGGTAAAAAAATGCAAAAAGTAAAACGGTAACATTAAATAATGGCACTATTGGTGTTATTTGACAAAAATGAGTTGGACGTTATCTTAGCAGATACAAAGAAACGTGAGTCGTATAATTACTTGAACAAAATACATGAACCCATAGAGAAAACTGGAATTATTCATGGTATCCAAGACGAATTTCCAATGCTTATAGATCGAACATTTGATGAATGTTTGGCTGGTTGATGGCTTATCATGTGTCAAATAGAATAGAACCGTCAAGGCAAGATAAAGCTATCTAGTTTAGAATCGTGCTAGAAGCGACAAACACAACGAAAGCAATTGTGTCAATAATTCATCGCCAACACCATTCTCCTCATCTTCCTATTATGGAGGAAGTGAGAAAAAGTAAAATTATTCTATATAGCTAACCCAAATGCTTTAAACGGGAGAGATACTAGGTGTAGAACATTATTATATCTATTGGTATCTGACACGGAATCTAACGAAATCCGAATCTAACGAATCATATATACTAAACGACAAAGCAAAGTTATTTGGTTAAACCACTTTAGATTGCGTATTACGTGAAGATAAGTCTAAATTTATACTATTTCTTTTGCATCATAGAAGTCTAATCACTATTGATGTACTTTACAAACAGGTAATTTTAGTTGGACATGTTAATGTTCATTTAGTCATTAATAAATATGTTACGGAATACCTAAGCCGAAAAGTAATCGATGACGAATCGCACAATGTCTGAACAGACAATTCGTGTGATAGTCTGTAGAGACTGTGCGATTGCTTTCCGGCTTAGATATTCCATAACATATTTATCAAATGCTTCAAAAGCTACATGAACATTAACATGCCCAACTAAAACTACCTGTTCGTAAAGTACTTCTACATTGATTAGGCTTCCATGATGCGAAAGAAATAAAAAATATCTAGACTTATCTTCACGGAATGCGCAATCCAACCAAATAACTTTGTTTTGTCGTTTATTAGATGTGATTTGATAGATTCGGTCAGATATCCCGTCAGAATTCGTGTCAGATACCAATAGAGGGAATAAAGTTCTGCACCTATCATCTCTCCCATTGAAAGCCTTTGGAGTAACTGAAGGAAATAGTTATACTTTTTCGAATCTTCTTCAATAATAGCAAAATGAAAAGGATAGTGTTGGGCATGAATTGTGTCAATATGCTTTCGTAGTGTTTGTTGCTTCCAGAACGACTCTAAACTAGAGATCATTGTCCTGCCTTAACGCTTTTACTCGTCACATGACAAGTCAGCAACCAGCCAAACATTCATGGAATGCTCGACCGGTAAACATTGGAAACTCGTCTTGGATATCATGAATAATTCCAGTTTTCTCTATGGCTTCATGTATTTCGTTCATGCAATTATACGACTCACTTATCTCTGTATGCGATAAGATAACGTCCAACTCACTTTTTGTCAAATAACACCCATAATGCCATTATTACATGTTATCGTTTCACTTTTACTATCTCATTACCATAATGCTTTTGGAATAGGATTATTAACGGTGTTTATATTCACTCTAAATTTGTAAAATGTCAGATGAAGTAACGTTTCCAAAAGCAATTACACAGTGAACGATGGCTTGGATATGGCTTCCATTATCTCAAATTTCTCTCTATGTACTGATCATCAGGTCTTATAAGAATATCCACTGCCATCATAAGGTTCAATGGAATATCACTCATTTTATCTAGATCCCAAAGAAGCGAAACTTGCAATACGTTATAGAAATCGTAAACCCCATTATCGCCAATGCGTCCATTATCCATTTTTAATTTCATCATCTTATACATCATAGACCCTTTATCATGCAGGGAAACATTTTTTAATCGGAAATACATCAACTATTTGAATGCCTTTTCGAATTGGTTTTTGAAAGTGTAAGGACGACTGGTGAGATACAATTTCCTTACTCCATTAAATTGTGCAAACAGAGAGAGAAACTTCAATACTACCTCCTTATAATGAGGCGCGATTTCATCGAATCCGTCCAACAGCAACACCAACTTACTTATTTTGAACATTGCTACGAATATTCGCATATAAATTGTGTTGTTGCGGGATAAACAAAGATGTTTTATCAGCGATTTGTTCACAATGACGAATCGATCAGAAAGAATTAAGTATTTTGAACAATTCCAACCAGTCAACCTCACGAATCATAGATCGCTGCTACAAGTATCAATAAGCGATAAACGAATCAGCTTATACAACAATCCTATTGTTACATTTTCCATTTTGAACATTTCCTCTTGGTCCCGTGTCCCATTATAGAAGCGTTTGAATTCGGTACAATAATCAGATAGATTGCATCGAACAATCCAGGATTTAGGATCCAGTGTCTGTGATAGCCATGTGCAACATGTGAAACTAGTCGACTTTCCAAATCCCGCTTCTCCCAACAATATCAACACCGTTTCTGCTTCGTTACCAACGATAGGTTCATACTTGTCTCCTAAACTGTTTGCCTCAGGGGAAATTGTATTGGAATCTGTGTGTTTCATTATGCGTTCGATTATTTTATCAATGCTGATTTATTTTTATTGGAAATCAGGCATGTTCTGTATGACTGTGACCATTTTCTAATCTTAAGACCGATCTAGATTTTCTATTTTATATATTATTGTCTTGTCTACACAATAACGTTGAACATAAATGTTTACAGTTTGCCGATGATTTTTCAAGATTTTAATTTCGGTCCTTTTTTGCCTTCCCTAGTCTAACAATTTGATAACTTCTTCGATAGAAAGCTCTGGAAAATTGTTTTGAAAAAATAGGTTGGAGAAATGGTTGTTGTGCATAAAGGAATGTCTTCATTGAGGATCAGCTTCCATGATTCTTCTGTTAAATCACAAATGCGAAAACCGCTAAGATCGCTTGGGATGTTGCTTGTTTTCTTGATAAGAAACACCTGTTTTGTGGATTGTTTTAGTATATCTTTTTCCCATTTTTGAATAATACTTTGAACTGCTTTGAACGCTTCATGATATATAATAATCAAATAGATGGGATGTTCGATGCAACAAAGAACTTCCTCTACAGTGTCTGAGTCGTTGGTGAAATCCGAATCATTGAGAAATAATGTACAAGCAAGACCTTTACTCTGTACAGCCAATAAGTCTGATAGTAGTGTTGCTCCAAACTGGATATCGCAGGGCCAAAACTTCCAGGAGTTTTTCAGTTTCAACCTGTTCGCACCAAACTGATAAGTTTTTCAAAATGAAAACCTGTTCGTGTATGTCAGATGTATATCAGAGCTGCTGGGCTGACTTGAAATGGAGATCTCAATGCTCTCTAGTGATGTTTCTTTGATCTATTGAACTTTATATGTGCTAAGGTGTTTTTAATATTTTTAGATTTTTTTGGGTATCAGGTGAATTCAATGGCTTGGTTCAATAAAACATTCGTCTTTGTAATTTTTATTCATTAACATGCATAAAAGAGTGACTTTACTTTAATGTTCACTACAGAAAATTCTATGATGCGCTAACACCAAATCACTTTCCTTGCATTGTCGATAGATAGCATAGATTATAATCATGCAATGGACCAAGAATTAGTCAGCAGGTTTATCCGTGCTTTGCCTGCATTCCTGTAGAGAAACCAATAAAACCTAAACGAGAATAAAATGTTGATATAATATTATTTGTTACACAATAAC
Source organism: Anopheles darlingi (assembly GCF_943734745.1). Lineage (NCBI taxonomy): Eukaryota > Metazoa > Arthropoda > Insecta > Diptera > Culicidae > Anopheles > Anopheles darlingi. The sequence continues at coordinate 26,251,462 of NC_064875.1, read as the reverse complement.
GCATTCAGTTTTCCTCTGACTTTAAGAAAGAAGAAAAGTCTATATTTGGATGTGTTTTCTAGTGCCGGCGTCCAGGTAAGTGCTCTGATTCGGTTCAGGAACTTGCGATCACCGCAACTCTGTAATCGCTGTTGCATGTGTCGCTGGGTTTTTGATCCGGTTGGTAGCTTATCGCAAGCCGCTATCTTGCCATGAATACAGCGGTCTCTCCATACGCGACATTAAATCCATCGATAAAGCGAGCGATACTCATAGTGTCAACGATAAACCAGGCATGATGGTTGCTAGCTATTCTGTTGATAACCTAAATTTGTCTACGCCTGGCTTCTGAAACCCTCAGTTCCTGCAAACAATTTTGTCACCACTAACAAGGACTTGAGGAGTGCTGAGTTGTGCAAATGAAACAGCTCCAGATTACCAGATACGCATTACCTTTCACAAATCCTATGCTATGCTGGAACCACATAGCAAGCGTCTCATTCAACCCCCAGCAGAACTACCAATCCATAAAGAAATGGAAATAATTTCACGTCTAATAATGGTTTGGTTGTGAGAGATAATTGATTTTGAGTGGCAGTAAAATAGTCTAATGAAACTGTTATAATTATCGTTAATTGAAATTTAGAAACATAAAAGCAACCGGTTTTTCTAGAATCGGAAAATTGGTAATTCATAGTACACAGAGATGAAAATAAAGTAACATATTTGATTAATTTACTTTTTAGATATAAAAAAAAAATTCCCTTCCCAAATGGGATTTTTAAATACAAATTGATTTGTGATTGCCTCCATAGATAGGAGGAAAACTATTATAAAAATTGAAACTAAATTATTGGGATGCTCTGTTGTGCGAATTGCTTTCTATTGAATGTAATTATGGTTATTTCTATCTGAGTTGCAGCATAAGATGCACACATGAATACTTATATTTAACAAAATGGTTCAGGAGACTCAAACATTAGTTAATAAGCTATTTTTGATCATAACACAGCAAAGTTATTCGACATTGAAATAACAAGTAACGTCCGCAAAACCGCACGGCCTTGCAGGTTGAATTCGCAGGACGTAGTATATGCGCCGTTGACGTTGGCGGTTTCCCTATTGAAGGAGGTTTCGAGATAACAGGAAATGTAAATCAGTGAAGAGCCTGCTGCTTCACGTCACGCACATTAAGTGTTTAATGGGAATCGTTTCCGTCGGAAATGCATCCTTACTATCGGCGGTTAAGAGGAAATCGGAAGGTAAAATTACACGCTACTTGTGAGATCTCTCAGTCCTGCAAATGCATTTCAGTCCGGGAATTGGGTAGGTATCTTCATTATAAATTGATTGCATTCATAAGTGATGCAGGGTAATAATTTGATTACAATTGAAGCTGCTCCACGGTATCGCAATATGATCGGCAGGAACGCTACTTACGTCCTCAAAACATTAATGAATGCGTCCGTTACTGATACGTAGATGATGCTTGGGAACATTGTGATGAGCTTAATTTGCAGGCAATATTTGAAAGGATCATATTCCACTGTATTCGGAAATCCGGTTGCGGTGAAATTCAATAACCGTCCGTCCTCATTTGTTTGGTTGATCAATTTTACGCGTTCACTTGCGTCAATATTGAGCGCATGTTGACAGTGATATGAGAAAATAACTAACAATGCATGTTAATTCTAATATCGATGGCAGAATGACTATTCATATTGTTATTAATTTGCGATCAAAAATATGTGAATGATCTAAAAATGTAATATATAAATTGAACAATAATCGAATTGGAATGTTATGATACTGTTTGTTGTTGAATACACAGCATTTCAGTGGATTCCATAATGAACATACAATGCTTTTTCGGTTATCAGTGAGAAGGTGAGATCTTCAAGATAAGCTGTCACAAGCCGTTCACAGACAGCTCGAGGATACAGATTATCTGGAAGCTGCGCTGAACTAACGTACCTACACCACAGATCGGGCGTCTTCCGAATGCCGAGCTTTTGAATTTGCCACCGAAATTCAAAAGACATACTTTGAAATTCAAGCAGACATCCGTACCACCCTGCAGCAACGCAAGCATCGGAGTGATTTAAATAGCTTAATTAAAATATTCTGCCGGCAGCCGTCTAATGGCGGCGAGATAAGAACGACAGGCGACCACACGCATCCGCTACTGTTTGCCGGTATACCGTGGCAATGCGCTGTCAGTATGCAATATGCAGCTCGATGGCAATATCTTACGGTGTGCCGGGTTTAAAATCTCCACTTTCATTATCTGATGGTAGCAGCAGCCGGATCGAGCAAGACATTCTGTTCGCCGGCAGTCTTGAGTATGAATCAAGGATTTTCAAGAATGGTCGATAAAAGGGGAAAAGAGAAGGTATGCCTTGGATTCAAATTTGGGAAGCGAATTTAGATATAATCTTCTTCTGCACTATTCACTGTTAAATTTAGTGTTCGCTATGGGTTTTCGTTCGTTGGTGTCAGTATGCCAAACAACTTAGCTAAATAAGTAACTAACGGAAAAACATAGGAATTCTTAACGGTTGTTATTTATCTCGAATATCTCTCTTAATCTGGTTGCATCATTCTGCATTCCAAAACAAGGATGTCAAAGCATATAAGTAGCTTCATACCATATAGCCATCACCGCAATGTACGAAAAACGAGTATAATTTATATAGCCTCGTCGACTTAATCGATTCTTATAGTGTCCTTGCCATATAGGAGACATTCTTAGCATCCCGACCGTTTCGTGAGCGAAAGCAATACAATGCAGAAAACAGCCTTGCTATGGCATGCAGGGAAAATGGTGACATCGGATATGATAAGTTATGCTGCATTGCGTTGCAATATCAAACATCTTTAGCAGTGCAGTGTTTTGATAAGACGGAGGAATAATTTGTTTAGCTTCTTAGTTCATTGAAATTTCTCAGCTTGTCAAAAACTGAACAGATGCATTTAAAGAGAAGGAGCAAACACTATATTTTGTCTGGTTGTTAGAAGTGAGAGAAGCTCCCACTTTTCTGACCATAATGACTTTAACACCCGGGCAAGCTTTTACTGGTAGCTACCCTTAATTGAAGCCATAATTTATCAAGTACAAGAAAGCTACCACTGCTAGATGAAGCTTGATCACACTCCACCCCGAGCAAGTAGTGCTCGGTAGCCGCGTGTACCTAATTATGCAGTCGGGAGCCAATTTTGCCAACCGCACTTCATCATGCTACTAGGCAGGCAATCATCGCTACGCCAAACTCCGAAGGCGATCCAAACTTACCCTAGCTATCGAGGCAATCGCTACTGTCTTGTAAGTTTTGTCCATCCAACGGCCAAGAGCATCGCTGCGTTTAGGCAGTGCACACAGCGCGTTGGCGAGCGATCCTGTGTCGTGTACCTTGCGGCGTACTGCATCGAGGCATGATTTAGGTGTTGAAATACACTCCGTCTTGAAAATGGCATATTCATTAAACATCACCGGGTGGCCCTTACCGCACTTTATCCCAAGGTTGAGCAGAAACGAAATTTTATGTCAATACAGATAATTTGCAGCACCTCTAGTGAAGCCATCGGCACCTACTTGTTGCTTGCTGGCGATGTTAAAACATGTTTGCGAGTAAGTTGGTTGTTGTAGTCTTGTAGCTGCAGCCGGCACTGCCTTGCCATTGGTCTTTAGCTGCATAATAGTCGTGTAATTAAGCTTAAACGATGACAGGTAATCAAAGCCCACTCAGTAAACCAGGTCGCAGCTTGGTGGTGGGCCTATAGACCAACCCAGCAGATAAATCGTATTTAGTATGATAATTTGAACGGTTATTACAACTAAGCAAATCGTTCAGCTTGTGCTTTCACTACGATTTTCATGAATATTTTTCTGACATTGTATCTAGCACCATCCGCTCTGTTGGAGTAATTGTTTATATTGTCATGTATAATTGCAAATAAGCTGAACTAAACTAAAATGTTTGACTTGCAGTAATCAAAATTGTCTAAACAAAATCTACCCAAAATATATCTGGTCACGATTTCTATGTTTAGCAGTGTAACCCAAATACTGCATTGTGGCTAATTCGAGCAATTAAACTCAAGAAGTACCGTAAGTAACACACATACAATGTACTACTCTCATTTTCTGTAAAGAGGCGCTACCATGCTAATAAAAATTAGATCACGAACTGCTCGTTAGTAAGCTTTACATCGCGTCTTGAATCTCCATGAACCCTTCAACCTCCGAAGTTACTAGCAATCATTGGCAGCTTGCGATAAAACAAGCAAGCCGAACGTCATCACGCATGAATATTAATGAAATTATAAGCCATTGTCGAAACCGCCACTTAGTAGCCTCACTCCAAAGCACCATTACGAGCCCCGGTACAGCTTCCAATTCGAGCATGTCCTTTTCAGATTGTTAGCCTGTTTAGGAGAGTCTCACACTCATGTGATTAGCGTTTCAAGGGTTGGAGAATTTGTCGAAAGAAGCAATTCGCTTGTCACGGATCGCATGCTGTTTATAATGCGAGAGATGAGAATAGGCTGCTAGAAAGCAAGATGAGTTGAGCTGAATTACTATAATGGCATTCCAGGAATAGATTATCCGTACTGGAGCAACAGGATACACGGGCATATGCATTCGCGAAATAAATGGGTTTCTAAGAGTATCCATAACTTCATAGGTTTAATTCCTCGTTTGCTGCCTTATTGACTGAAACTCAAGTTTTCATTATCTAATATGTAGCATAATTAATCTACACAATACACTAGTTTACACATTCATAATCACAAATTGCTTATCTGAAAATACAACATAATTTCAAAAACTATTGTGATGCAAAAAAAAATTAATGAAATAGATAATATGGCATATGACATTTCTTGGTAAACGAACTCTCTTGAGGTAAACGAAGATTGGTCAGTTATAGCGCCTGGAAAGATTGAAATTCCATGAGGATCATATACACGCTTTTAATTAAAACAGTAAAACAATTCAACATTGCTTCTTTATTCCGTGAGTTTACAAAGGAATCCATTGGCATCAATGTATGTCCAACTTGTACAACACTAGGTTGATAATACTTATTTTAAATATTGTAAGCATTCTTTCATAAAATGACTGCAATTATTTAAAATGAACTACGATGTAGACATTCAAGAGTTCTGATTTGATTTCTTCAACTACATTTCCACCAGTGAGTATAATTTATTTGGTTTATAAATAATACAAAATTTTAATCTTGCTTAAAGCTAAATGAGTCACTTGGGACTAGGGATGGCAGAACTCGTTTTGCTGGCATTCGAAAAGCTGCCGATTTCCCAAACCACGAACTCAATCAACTCTAAAGGGTTCCATTGAGACCTGTCTAGATTGAAACATTTGTCGCTGGGTAACAAACAGGGCTCTGTTTTGGAGACGATGTTTTGCGATTTCCAGCTAAACAAGACCGCGTTGGGGTTGAGGATATTTCGTTTGCTGGTGTTTGTTTTCAAAAACAAAGTTTTTAGGATATCGTTCCGTAGCAGCAGAGCTTGTTTGTGAATGAAACGATGAGCTTGGGATTTTTAGAGGCTCCAAAGCGAATCGAGCGTTTGGCGAAACTCTGAACCGAAATTCCATAGAAAGCTTGCGCCAAACATCCACCCACGACCAAATGTGATCCTTGGTCGACCAAGATCATGATTTTTAATATAAAACACGCCGGGTGTGTTGTTTAGAGTAAACAAATTGAACGACGTGAGGAAGGAAACATGAGGATGAGTTGAGTTGCTGATGTCTATACGGAATGAAAGCGATTTAGAACGAATAGGTCAACCCATGAACGCTTTGGATAACCGTGCATAACACGTTTTTTTAATTACGTCCAAGCATAGCTATGAAAATTCGTGCGATACTTGCTAGGGAAAGATTTAGAATAAAAAGGTATCATTATGGGCAGCGCGAGGTTCAGAGTTTCGATGACAATCTGTTTACTGACATAGATGAAGATTTGTAAATTTTCTTCAAAGTGATAAAAGATTTACTTTCCTCCTCATGTGGCATTTAGAATACCTGGCGTAATCAAGCGACAAATTTAACTCTTGTACCATGTGGTGATTTGCAAAGTAATTTTTTTCTTTTGTTTACATTATTTTGTATGAAGACAATTGATACTTTTAACGTTACCATGATAAAAGGATTGATGATTTAAAAATTAATTCTACATTCTCAAAGCATTGCACATTGACCGCATGCATTCCGGTTGGAAAATCTGTTGCATCGCCGCTCCGGTGGTGAGCCGCATTTTGTGAGCTGTATTATGGCAAGTGAGTCGTGCTGGCCGTGGTGCTGGCAACACTGGAAGCGATCGGTTAGTGTTGGTGAGTTGTTGGGATTGTTTACAACTTTATTACACCAATCCACACACGATGCATCTTCGGTTGAACGCACACACTCGCGGACTTCTCGAACCGAAGGCACGGCACGAAGGCCCGTGCGCACGAAGCGTTCGTTTGCGGGGTTGGTGAGAAGCATTCGAGCAGATTCTCGGCATTCGTGTTCGTGTCGTCGAAAGTAGAGTTTTTTGATCTGAAAGGAGAGTTTTTGGCCCAAAGTAGAGTTTTCTCGTTGAAAGTAGCCTTTTGAAAATCGCGCGGGCTCGACCGGGAAAAACGCCGTCTGTGTCGTCGTCGCGTGGAAATTCGTTCGTGCGATCCTTTTTGTGCGTGTTTGGGGTGTTATTTTTAGAGCGAGAAGGAGCGACGGGAACGAGGAGATAATCCAGGAGGGTGGCGCATCTTTTCGACCGTGGTGTGCGTGTGCGAATTGGCGGCAAGTGTTTCATCTGGCTGGTTCTGGAGGTCAGAGCGAGAAGAGTGTGAAGTGAAGGTGTGGAGTGAGCGAGAAGGCAAGAGGTGGTAGTGAAGGGTCCGGTGCATCGAAGAAGAAGAAGAAGAAGAAGAAGAGGGCGAGACGGCCGGAAGTGCTATTTTCATGCAAATATCCTCGCAAAGCCGGCAACGGTGCCCATCATTGGTGTAGGTAGGAAGTGTGAAAGGGGGTGCGAGTGAGCCAGCAAGAATCTTGCCTCTCCGTCTCGGCGGTGGCATTGAAAAATGGTGCTTTGATGGTGTTGGTGAGGAGCATTTTGCCGGGTTTCGCTAGTTTGTGGAAAGGCCGGCCGGGTCAGGGAGGGAAGGGAAGCTGCCGTTGTTGATTGCACCTGTCCCTCATCCTTCGTCCTTCGTCCTTCGGGCAAAAGCATAATAAAGGTGTAACGGAAGGATGTGTGCAAGTGAATGTGGATAAAGCGAGAGCGAGCAAAATTCGAAAAAGAAGTTCACACGTGAAAATCGTGCAAATCGTGAAATCACTTTGAATCGAAGAATGGCGACACAATCGTGGCAGGCGATGGCCAGGGTTCTTACCCTGTTCACCTGGTGTATCCTAGCAACCGTCGGCGTCCAGCAACAGCAACAGCAACCACACCAGACGATCGTGGCTCACGAGATCGAGTCGAGCGTGGGGACGGAGGAGTTCCAGCATCACAATCGCTGTGAACCCATCACGATCCCTTTCTGCACCAACGTTCAGTACAACAGCACGATCATGCCCAACCTCGTCGGTCACACGAAGCAGGAGGAGGCCGCCCTGGAGGTGCATCAGTTTGTGCCACTCGTCAAGATCGACTGCAGTCCGGATTTGAAGTTCTTCCTGTGTCTGCTGTATGCACCGGTCTGCACGATCCTCACCTACCCCATTCCGCCCTGTCGGAGCCTCTGCGAGAGTGCCCGGGCCTGCGAAGGGATCATGCGGACGTTCAACTTCCAGTGGCCCGAAAGCTTCGAGTGCTCCAAGTTCCCGGAGGACGGTGGCCAAGAGCTGTGTGTGTCGCAGAACAAATCCACCGAGACGACCACAAGCCCTTCGTTGGCTCCTGCGGCGGGGGCTGGTGCTGGTGGTGGTGGGTCGGGATCCCTGCACCACACCACCAAGACGGTGACGAAGGTGGTGAATCGAAAGACCGGACCGGGAATCGGGTCTTCCAGCAATAATGGCGGACTCATCGGAATCACGCACCATCGTGACCTGGGTTTCATCTGTCCCGTACAGCTCAAGGCACCTACGCTCATGGGCTACCAGTTGACCGTCGGTGGCAAGGTATGTACCGGCCTTACCATTTAAAATGAAGAACTTATTTGGGTTGAAGTTATGTTTCAGAGAACCTTCCCGTGATGATGGATGTACGAGTCGACGTAATCTATTGTTGTCTCTCGGGTTTACAACCGTTCGTTTGTTTTGTGTTGCCTTTTGTGCTGCTCCATGCATTTTTCCAATAAGATGCATCGCAGGAAAGATGCATAAGCATATGTCGTGATGGGGAAGTTCGTTGAAATCATAAGCTTATTACGGAAAGCAGTTAAGCGGATTGGGGCCAACCTGTCATGTTGGACTGTTTCCTACGCAACTACCGAAGATGCATATTCGGAGCAATGCATGAGTTCTTGTTAGTGCATACTAACTGCTCTTACGCGACTAAGCTGCTTTGGAACACTTTTAACTTTTAGGAGTTGCTTCTAAATTAAATTTCATTACCATAGCTCAATAACAACAGCTTCTTCTGTTGCTTACAGTGAGAGGTATTTGTATAAAATGATTAATTAATGCGAGCCTCGTACACTCAAAAGCACAAGGCTCAATTAATCCGACAAAAAGAGGAATAGTTCTCCCTGCCACAAAGGCCAAGTTCGGGCCCCTTTTCGTGTTAAGTGTTGGTTGAACAGAAATGCCTCAGGCAGATTCCGAACTGAAGCAAATGAAGCATTCTTTAAAATAGTTTCCAAACATCTTTGCAACAGCGGAAGGAATTTCAAAATTGCCAACTATTTTTCCAACTTTCCTCTTGGGCAGAAGCAGTTTTCCCAGAATGAAGGCATGTTTTTTCTCTCTCTCGGAAAATGAAGAAATAGCCTACCACAACACGAAGCTATTTCACCGGACCATGGCACTGATTTGGGGTTAATTAAGTTTCGCGGCTTTTCGTTTCTTTCCACAAACGTTGTTAGGTTTGCCACCTCAGATTGTTAGTTGAGGACATGCACTTTATTAAACCTTCAAGTTGCATTCCGTTGGCGGAAAAACTCGCTTGGGATCAGCTGTTCCAGGAAAAGGAGACGAACATTTTTTGCGTCGCATCATTTCGCATCGTACGGATTCTGTTCGAGTTCTTCGTCTTTGGTTAGTCTCTTGGTGCGATCCTAGTTAGATCTCGTCGCGCTGCACGCGTCTGCCGGCCACTTCACAATGCTAGTGCTTCACGCTATAGTTAAAGCTGTGACAAGCAGCGGACGAAAGAGGATTTGGAAGGATGGGTTGGAAATGCAATTCTTTCAATCCATTTTCCCAACGAGCTGTGGGACGCAAAAGCGGGAATGTGGTTTGAAAGGAAGGATTAAGGAATATTTCCTGCCAAAAGAACATGGCAGTATACTTATCTGGTCGAGCAAAAGCCCGTTTTCACTCAACACAATACCCCGTGGCCGCGGTGCTCGTTTTTGTTTGAACTACTCAGTGCCCCAGTGGATGTTGTAAATGAGCCCGTAATGCAATGAACCGCCTGGAGCACTCAAAGCAGCACCAGCGAAATGTACCCATGCCCCGTCACCTCACGTTTATGATAGTTTCCTCGCGAAAAAATGGAGAAAAGCGGGAAAAAGCTCTATGTGAATGGAGGGAAAACCTGGGGAAAATCTGTTACCACGAATGTCACCATCCGCGTGCATCAACGCGGGCGGCACGCGTTGGTAAAGTTTTTCAATTACAGCTTCCCCAGAAAGCGCTCCACTCTGTAGCGAACGGCTGGAAGCACAAAGGATATATCCGGTATCCGATATCAGCCCACTGGCGAAGTGCGCGGTGTACAGCTGATGTTCGCAAGTTCTAGTGTTCGTTGAAGCCGCGATAGTCTTCCCGGCGGTAGCTTGTTAATTCTATACCATTCTGTGTTCTCCATCGCTGTAGTAACAGCGGCAGTAACGAGAAGAAATCGCAGGAACTTCCACCTGTACTGTGCGGATGGAAAGGTGCCGGAGAAATGTGAGTGGAAAGAGGTTCGATAGCTTTTCTAGAGGCGGTAATAGACGAGGCCGTTATGCCGTAGTTGGTCGTTTGGTATTGAATCGTGAGTTTACTGAATGGAAGGCATAAACCATGGTCTATGGTTGATTGCTCCATTGACTACAAGGATCGTCCTTGTCTGGTTTCCCTTTTACAGAAGCCGTTTGCTGGCAACTTTTCAACTGTTCATTTTTCCATTAATTTATCCATCCATCATCCATTTCAATGATATTAAAGGCATTGTACAAGCTCGATTGTTTTAAATGTAAATGACTGTTTTGAGTGTGTGGGAGTTTCGGGATTCTAGCTGCTAAAGCTCTTTTTAATTTTCCCGATTTTCATCGTGGAAAGTTACTACGCACAGTTGGTTTTTACTTCTACGAATCACTTCTACTTCTACGGTTTTTACATCGAATAAACGGCCCTTCGGATTTACTGAACGATTTACTTTTAATGGGTTTATCTGTATTTAGTTGGTACGATGAATTTTTAAGGAATATGAGCAGCTATACCAATGTGGCTTGGCTACCGAGAGTCAAGCATTCTAATCGAAGATACGAAAAGCGTTGACCGATTTCACGTATTGCATAGTAATGTATTCATGGTAGAATGTCAATAATGGTAGCATAAAAATCATTTGAATAGCAAATTTGATCACGAACGTCGCATAAAAACTCGTTTGAATGTCGTTAAACATACATATTTTTTCCGTTTTTGCCCGCCTGTTGAGCGGCTGTGTGTATGTTTGAGTAGCAATTCCTGCACTGTACGTTTGGGATTGCCAGAGTTACACAAATCAGTTTTATCTTGCTGTTCTGGGGTCCTTTTCAGTGTAAATAACGAAAAAGAATAATTCACAGAGTTTGTGCTCGGTGTAAATTGAGTGTTAAATATATAATGTACTCTAACGTTATGATTGTCACCTTGGGTTTCGTTGTGCTCGCATTAAAAAAAAAACAAAAAGAAAACTATTCGCTCGAGCATCAACCCAATTTTGAGTCCACGAGTTTTGAGCAGGAAGCGAGCAGCGAGCTTGGCATTTTTTCGTTCCAGGAATGTGTTTTAGAATTTCAATGCCCAGCTAGGAAAAGAGAACATTTGCGTAATACAGTCACGTTCGTTTCCATCCATTCCGTTAATATGACTTTCGCTAACAAAGCGAAATATGTAGCTGAAAGGACCGTGTTTTTCTTTTTCTTTAAACCCACGCTTGTTAAAGAATCTACTGTTGATAGTTGCTAGTGACATTTTTCCTGACCATTTCGAAAAGATGACGTTTTGTTTTTCAAAGGTATTTTATTCATTCAGGTTTTTAATTACCTGTGTTGTAATTAAAATTTACACCATAACCATTTGATTGTTGTCTAATCCAAGTTTTAATATGTTTCAAAATTAGTTTATTCGCGATTTCTAGGTGTTGGCTAATAGGATACATAATAAGAGCTTAACCAGCGCAATTACGTTTTTATAATTAATGCAAAAGGTGAATTGTGTTCTCTTGTTCATTGCGACAAAGCAATGAAACCAACTAAGAATTAACTACAAAAGAAATTGGAAAGCAACACGACGAGCACAGAACCAGTTTTCCATACTAGTTTGAACCGCAGATATAGCGTGCTGCGTTAATGTTGCTGGATGTTTTAGGGCTTCAGTGTGGTTCTCCTCAAGTGTCTGCAAGTGTCATAAATCAAAACATAGCGAACAGAGAGAATGAAACAGCCATGACATCGCCAAACGCTTTGTCTTGGGAACTATATGTGGGGCTTCATGCGTTTCAATAGCGATCACGTCATATCGAGGCATACAGCAGAACGCTATTGAGGATTGAGTTGGCATCATTGAGTCAACAATATTGTGTGTCTTGTGCATTTTTTTCAAAGACATTACAGTCCGTTTCATAATGATAGCCTCACCCTATTTTTTCGATCTCGCGCTCAAATTAAGCGCCCCAAAAATAATTAAAATTACTGTGTATTCTCCTTTTATCTCTAGAAAACGTATGCAATTTGAATTTTAAAAATATCTCAAAAATTGTGGATGAGAGAGCCAAAAAACCAAAAATGAGGTGTTTCATAATGATAGCCTCACTAAGGATTTTAAATATAAATCTGCATATTTTTGCAAATGTCATCCAAAATCCAAGAAGTTTTAGTAATCAGTGCTTCTTCTGTTATCGTTTCATCCCAGAAAGATGAGTTTCGGTTCACTTTTTGGTATTTTTGTCAGGTTTTTCTTATATAGAAACCTCTGTGCATAGCTTATGGACTCTTTAAGCGTCTGTATGATCCCAAGATGGTTCAATCTGGTGAATCGTAGTGATATTAACAAGTTTAGACGTTTATTATATGATATTAAGCTCAAATAGAGTGCTAGAAGGTTATTAGGTTGATCTACAATCGGTCAAACCACGCCTTGTTTGGATTCCTTTCGTAGGCCATCGCGGTTTTTTAATTAGAAATCGCCGGAAAAACGTTGCAATTCTCCAATTAACAGTTCAAATTGTTGATCAAGGATGATATCTTACAGTATTCTATTCAGTTTTGAAGGAATCACCCAATCCATCGTAGGATCGCTACAGAATACTTGCGATATTACATGCAAAAAACCGTTAAAATTTCAACTGAAGGTAAATCATGTAATCCGGATGAAATTTTCCCGGAAATGAAATAAAACACTTGAAACATCAAGGATAATGATGTTTCATCACTCTTGAGATTTTCTAAATTGATACGGAACCAAAAACATACGAAAAAATTGAACATCATAACATTGACTGTTACAATCGTTCCTTCGCGTTATCAGTTGTGGTGGTAAAGCAGGTCCGACAATTTTAGTTACAATTTTGATCAAGCAGTTTTGTTTCCAATAGTCTTTCCATAATGTTAGAAGTGTGTTGAAATTTTTTTTTTTGATAAAAATCAGGCACAAATCGTTCTAAAAGTGCGAGCAATCGTATGTTTAGCTTAAAACAGTCCGCAATTTTTACCTATTATTCCTTGAGAACTATGCTTGTAGGCTTCCACAAGGCTTCAAAATGCTGTTTTCTTCAGGTTCTATTAAGTAGTTATTGACATCCATCGTTAATATAAGTTGTAGGCCTGCTATCATATGGTTAAACTTCTCTGTACCATACCATGCACCATTTTGCACAATTCTGCACTCATGTAACAGTACTGCACGTCCAATAATCACAAAATATCAATAATAAACTTTGGTTTATTGGTTAGTTGATGTATCCCTTTAGTAGAGCAATTTATCATTTGGTTTTCCGTTAGTAAAAATTAAATATGTTCTAGTGAGGCTATCATTATGAAACACCTCATTTTTGGTTTTTTGGCTCTCTCATCCACAATTTTTGAGATATTTTTAAAATTCAAATTGCATACGTTTTTTAGAGATAAAAGGAGAATATACAGTAATTTTAATTATTTTTGGGGCGCTTAATTTGAGCGCGAAATCGAAAAAATAGGGTGAGGCTATCATTATGAAACGGAGTGTAGTTACTAAGCATTGCTTCCGCCTATGCACTTCACCGAGGTATCATTAACATAAATCAGCCGATTTGTCAATTTGTTGCTTTGCCGCTTTTGTTTTGTATGGTTAAATATTGGTATGGCGTATGATTTATGATACTGCCTCAAAATACCGTAACATGTTGGAAGGATTTTCCTGGTTGAAGGCAGTATTTTAAGAGCCATGGGGTTTTAATTTGGAATTAAATCGACGCTTGGCAATCACGTTGGCAATAGGAGGATCTACGCTTAATGGGTTTAAAAAAGTTAGTTAGATAGTTGCAATGTTTAGTTTAATTTAGCTGTGAATTGTGTTGATAGTTTTTATTTTCTTTTATAGTCAATATTATATAGATTCAACCAAACACTTTTTTTGACCCGAAGTGCGTGCCAAATAGTGATATTTACTAACAAATTCCGGATTTCGTTTCCCAATAGTGGACCTAACCATCGCGATACGGATAGTTGTGCACTTGGGGAATGAGAAAGATGAGTTGGAAAACAATAACTGCTTGAGAAGAGAGATATTGCCTCCACGATAGGCTACTCGTGGCTTTAATGACACTTTTGACCCAGCATTTCGGCCTCAATGGCACCATTCCTTATACTCAGTTGGTTCGTCTGCTTCCCGTTGTAAGCGAAACCGTTAGGACCGTTGAATTCATTGCAACGCCTAAGAACGTTTGCTTGCACAAGCTTTCAAATTGTTTTATAATGACTGTAATTACGGTGATGAAATCTAAGTGCGCAAACTGATTTTTAATTGAAATATATTTTATTCCATTGATATTTTATATTCTGATTTAGTTGAATATTATACCTTGTTTGCAAATGATATTCTAGATTCGTAAAATTTGTTCTTAAAACGGTAAGCATAAATACTTGACCAGTAAATTTTATCCGCTGCTGTAAGACCCAGCACACCCGATCCAAATGGAGGTTAAAATGTCAGCTAAATTTTCAATTATTTTATCCATTAACACGCCAATCGCCAGACGCCCACTAAATAAGCATGTAAGCATGTGGGTGAGGCGTTGGTTCCCGTTCTAAAAACCGCGAAGTTGAACAAGTTTATGCAAATTGGCTGTCCCCAATTATCACCTCGTAATAAACCAACGTTTAGGTCTATGCATAACCGGGCGCAAGTGGCAAACGTTGCAAACCAACTGCTAAACCCTTCTTGGCTTTTTAGTTAGGTTTGTTTAGGGATGTGGTCATGGGGCCCAAAAAGACCGCCTCGGCTAATGGGCAATGGGTTGCGGGACAGGTAGAATATTTGAACGGGATAATTATGAACTCTCAGCCATCCTGTGACATTCCAACATGGGGTTTAAGTGGTTTTAGTTGAATTTTGAATTAGGATATGATTATGCACTTTCGGGTTTGTAGTTATTTTTTCAAAAGCGGTTACCCTTATAGAATAGTGCCTTGATGATCAGCTAAAACAAAAATTCTTGCTCTGAACCTAAATCGCTAAAATCCCATTTCGTTTCGTTTCTTTCGTTTCCCATAGTTACTCAAATGAAACATAATGAGCTGGTAATGTGATAAATATTGGGAAACATATTATTTTTTGGAAAGTGATTTCATGGCGACCTAGCTGCTCGAAGTAGTTCAGTAATTCGTTTATGTTTCCTGCCTCTCTTAAGAGTGAATATGACAAAACACGAAAAAAGATCATCGTGGTAGCCATTACTCAAATCCAGCGACTGGGAAAATAAAAATGATTGCTAATAACAGGGTTTCGATGGTACAGGAAAACAATTTTCCAGAATTTATGCCCTAGAACGGGCCTCATCGGATGAGTTCAGGTATAATTAGAACTGGAGTATCATTTTGAGATGATGAATGGGAACCGGTATGCGAGGTAAGAGATCGTCGAACCCTAAGGTGACGTAATTTTGATCACCTTTTTTTCTGACCACGAAGGAAAGCTGATGTGGTTTAAAAAAAATAGTCAAAACCAGTGATTCATATTGAAATGTTCTGCACCTGACCAGAAGAATCACAAGAAGCGTGCATTTAACGTAACCCTTCTGCATAGCTGATTGTTTTTTTTTCGTTGCAGCATTTGCATTAGTGTTCAATAATTCCTTTCTAATGTCACAAACGAATGCCAATCGAATTCATCGGCGGGTAAGGCGTATAATGAAAGCACTTATGGTTTATAGCTGCCTTCGTGGAATGCAAGTGTGTGCCAAAGAGGCAGGTGGGGAAATCGTTCAACATTCCCTCATTTGACCAAGACCCCCTCCCTCCCCTAAGGTCCACATGCTCACCACACTTCACTGAATACAAGTTAGCTCAGAAGATTGCAAAAAGAAAAATGTGATGCTATGGTATAGCATAGGCTAACTGCGAAGTGTCACCTGGATCTTTGAAATTGAAATTGAATGTGATTGAAGTGTGCCTTGAAAGGGGGAGGGGACTGGTGGAGTGGAACCCAAACGCTTGACCAAGAGCGGCCTCAACCGGCCAAATGTTGGCGTACGTTGCAGAGAGCTATGCGCAAACAAAACTCCCCAGGTACCTGATGTGTCTATCTATATGCAAATAATGTTCAGGTTCCCTTGGCGAGTATATGTCTATGCTGTTTTTTTTTGGTTGGTTTAGTATGCCATTGAATTCGTGGGTTGGAGAAGGGGGGGGGGGGGGGGTTTGAGTGGTCTTCGTATCTCATTATCTGAGCCTTTTTAAACGAGATTGCGAATCGTTTTTTTTTCGTTTTATTTTGTTTTTTCTTTTCGTCTTCGATCTCTGTCCAAGACTTTTTGCTTTGCTGCTTGCTGTGCGACCTACTGGCTGCCTAGTTAGTTTACAACGCTACCCCAGGCCGGGAAAGAAGACAGACGCAGGGAGTTGTGCGGGGGGAGCTGTCCAGGGAATGTTGCCTCGTGGGCGTTTCTATGGAGAAGTGTCTGTGAGCGCCGCACAAATGTCTAATGCCGACCGAGCGGCCTCAGCCTGCGAATCGTTGCAGAGGACACTAATGGAAATTGAATTGCTATTCAAAGGTGTGGACCAGCCAGGCACAAATAGGAATGGTTGCAGAGGCGACGCTGGTCAGTTGGAAAAGTACAATTTTCTTAAATCTGCGGTTAAACCTGCTCTTTGGCGATAATGCACAGAAAGCTAATATTGAAGGGAATAAAACTAATTGAGGTAAAAGGAATTTGAAGGCGTTCGCACAATTGCTATGAACCTAATTCAATTAAAAGATGCCGTTGACTTGATGCAGGTAATTTGTAGTTACTGTAATTCCTTCCTGTTTGATGATATGCGTCATCGAATGCATCGAACGTGTATTCAAATGAAATTAACGTATAATTGCAATCAGAGTTTGCATAATCCGTAATAGAGGAACGAAAAACAATTTCAAACTACGCATCCATCAGGTTGTGCACTCTTTGGAAAACATTGCTAGCGTCTGAAGAAGAGCTGCATGATAAATGGATTTTTCCGATCGACGCCAAGACACGACAAGTGTTATGATTGTTGCATATTTTTTGACTCCCATCTATGTAGCATAAAAGCATATATTTAATATTAAAAATGGCATTGCTATGTTGAGCTTCAAGCAGCAAACATTTTCGTATTCGTTAGGCGCCAAAATCGAAATGTGAACCAAATCGCTAACCAGATTGCCAGTTTCGCGTTCCAATACCCTAAAGAAGCAATAAACTTTTGAGCAGATCTGGTTTGATACTTTCAATTTTGCTCCCGCAGAAAAACCGGGGGAACTGTGCCCCATTTTTAATTAGCTTTTTCGCCCAACGCTGCTTCTCGATAAATGAGTTTTGATCACTTCGACCGGAAAGATTGTATGTGGTCGAGTCGTGAATCGAGTTGTGCTCTCGTGCCTGAGATACGATGACCGGGCGGTTGGACGGTATTCGAATGGATGCTGCTGCTTTACGGTATCTCTTTTTGCCGGTTTCCTATTTGCAGTTAGGAGAGGGCGTATAAATGGACCAACAAGTTTGAAGGAAGTGGGTCAGTAGAGTGTACGGTGATGGCGTGGCGGTGTCGGCAGCAACATGCACGATGCCGTTTAATGTGATGAATCCTCTTACCGAAATGCCAATCAGTTTACCCCGAGGCCGTTTAACGTTCATTGCTTTTTACTCATCCGTGCGGCCGAGCAACAAGACATTGCATGGCATGGAAAAGAGAATAGTCGTTGTTTTCGGAAAAATCTTACTCCTAGCCGAATCTCCCTGACCTTGTTAAAGATCTTTGGGAGAAGTTTGGCCTTTGAAGAACAAATGAGCTCGATGTCGATCGCCATTTGGAAGAAGATCCAGATTTGCTGTGTCACGAACGAAAAACATGCAACGCCAGCCCCATTTTAACCCATTCGGGAGCATTGGGGAAGCATGGTTCTCCGTTTTCTAGGAGATTGGCTTGACATGGGAGAAAGCAAGGCAGAAGCAATAAATACGTGGAATAAGGTGTGCGAGCCATTTTGAAGCGAAACTCGAAAGACTGACATCAGAAATCGACGGAACCGGTTTGATGGAAGCTCGTTTCTGCAATCTTCTGCTGCAATTTACTATGCAAATAGCGATAAATCAATCGTCTGACTAAAAGCCTGTACGAATTGAGGGTACTTCAGGGTTATCCAGTTTGGCGAGCCATTTTGCTGAACACTTTTATCCATGGACGGCACTTTTCCACGGGTTTGGATAGATTCTATTAACAGCATGACCATAAATTAGCTATTAGGCTATACAAAAACTCAGTGTTTCCATATTTATCGTCATTTTACGAGTTTCCATCTGTTCTGAGAGTGTTGGAATCGATAATGGTACTTAAGAAATCCAATTCACAACATTTTATGTAAATACTAACAAACAAAAGAAGGTCGCCACGAAGAAATGCGCGATGGCGATTATACCACGTCCAACGTACTCCTTCGCAACGGACGACGACAGACTGTCGTACTCCACAATCTGTGGCGGACCACAAAAGATCCAAACCCAAATCCACCAAACCAAACACAACCGAGCAAGCCCGGGATATGGCGATGGGTAGTGAAGGAAATATCCTACCCCAATTTATGTTATTAATTGTTAATAAACATACGGCTCGTCCGTCATTATATATGTTAAAAAAAAAAACAAAAGAAGGTATCTACATTGAATATAAAACCAAATAAATGAAAGAAACAAAAATTGACAACAACGCCACTATCTTGTTATCAATAGATTGTATTCTTTTAAAATTAAAGTATGTAGAAATGCCATTAGAATAAAAAAAATCATGGAAGAGTATATCCCTAACACTTTGATGGAAAAAACATTCAGAGAATAAGGATGAGCGCCTATGAAGCGCGAAACTTATCATCTTCCTCAGAGAGATATACATAATTCCATGCTTTTCATTAACTCTCACTTATGTAAATCTTATTCCTTCCTTCTTAGGTTACCAAGGACTGCGGTGCACCGTGTAACTCGATGTTCTTCTCGGAAAATGAACGTACGGTCCTGAAGTACTGGGTCGGATCGTGGGCTGCAGTCTGTGTCGCGAGCTGTCTATTCACCGTAAGTAAAGGCTCCATTTCTCTCTATTTTCTACATCCATTAATCTTTACCGGATAGATGATGGTTCTGAAATGTGCACAGTAACCCCAGTGGTACAGAAGATAAGCCAATCTGGATTCACCTTATGAATTTTGAATAATCCACGCCGAGCCTTAACAAGCAGCACGTCGCATGACCTTAGGGTAAAATTTGACAAAACTAAAAGCACCGCATCACTCGTGGGCGTGCTGGTGTCAGTCGAGACAAATGGTAGAATAATGAACTTATTAGTGGAAGGCGTATCCTTGGGAAATACTCATTTTGCCAACGCGACATCATTTGAAACCTCGTCGCTTTAGATACAGATTGAAACTGAGCATTATGAATATTATTAGTCTAGCGGTATTATTAGTATATGTAGCATAGAATAATGCCGAATTTGGGAATATTCTTTTCGAATATAGGTGTTGCAATTGCATCCAGCAAGTGTTGCAATAATCATGGAATAATTTCCGAATTCACAACCTCACGATCGATCGACCTTCCATTTATCTGTTTTCACACATGAATTCATTCAATCAAATACGTAAAGAATTCGTATTCCAGTGGTCTTTCAGATGTGTTTTCATTCGTCAAATCATTGACTACTCTCGTGAACATTTGTGCCAATGTATCGAGTAAATGAAAGGACCAAATCCATCGCATTTATTTTCCAATCAATCATATCTGGACTCATTTGCACTGGTTTTTTCAGTGACAGCTTGAAATGAAATTTGGAATACCGTACTAATTCATGTCATGAATTCATGTTGAAGCTACGATGAGGTTAGCAAAGGTGAACATTATGACCTAAATTGGGTAAATTGGTCTGCAGATTGTTAGCAGCTGTTTGCTGAACATTTTCTCGCAATTTTATTCGCTTTCAAACATGACAGAATTGTACTGACTCTCGAGATTGAACAACTAGGCCATTGATATTGTTCACAATTACGCTTTCTCTTGTTAGCATGTTACGTTTTTATGTTGTTAATGTGCTTCGCCGTTTTTAGCGATGACAGGACAAAGCGGGTGACCCAGCTTTATTTTTCTTCTCCTAAAGGCACTTTCTCGTCGTTTCAGTTTTTGGACGCTTCTTTTTTCATTTGAATCATAATTTTCCGGGGAGATAACAACTGCATCTTCTTGCATATTTGTCTACCATTGTCAGTGGATTTCTTCGCATATTTCATGTCTTTGAATGTCGATTTCGGAAGACCTGCTGCTTATTGTAGCATTCCTTGTTACCTCGTTCTTCTTTGACATCCTGAAGATTTCTGACCCAATTTGTGTACCTCACAAATGAATTCCTCCTTGACAATTCGTCGGTACATGCGATGCTTCATCGTTTCTCTTGTGCGACGCTGTTTGTTAGC
>NC_064875.1:26210938-26225938 GCF_943734745.1 Anopheles darlingi | reverse complement strand
TAGAGCGGTATGGTATCAATTGCTTTGTCACCTCTTTACACCAAAGGACCCAATCCCAACAATCCCTTCTCCAAGCTTAAACCATTGCTTCCGTTTACGGAATGGTTGTTTACCGGCACACCATTCCATATTCCACTATATGGATTGATATGTGTTCGAAGGCAAATATTTATTCTACGTAAAATGTTTTACGAACACCGCACGCAGCCGCTTTATTTGACGCAAGAATCGTTGGTTGCTTTCCATTCCAATCGGTAGTCTTCTTTTTTGATGAATCAGATGCGTTGCCGAAGAATACCTTTTGGCAGCCGATATTTAAATTCCTTGCAGAGCCGATATTTAAGTTCGTACTCGATATTTAAGTTCACTTCATGTGAAAAAATCAGATATTTTCAATTATCAACTGATTACAAATAGAGATACATCGATTTTTGTCACTATGCTAACTTGTGTAAACTATTTACACGACGGTCTACTATTTTATCTTTTCTTAAACAAGCAACATAAACAACCGGCTTAGTTCCATTAATGATTGCTCATTGCATAAATAGTCTATATAGTTTTATCGCATTGTAAATTAGACGGTCTTGAAGAGACTAATCAAGAAGTAAATAATTTGTGCTTACATTAGTACAATCCACAGTAATGTTTTTTCTCAAGTTGTTTCCTTTTTATTATGTTACATCTAGTTATGGACGACATGCTGCTCGCCCGTTCAAACCGTAGTCTTCAAAGACATCACAGGATGTACACCGATGGGGCGAAGAAACCAAAGCCAACTGTAGGCTGTTATTCTTCCCCAGGGGATTTGTAGGTCGTTAAGCAACGTGGCTTTTTGCATGTCGGTGGCCCTTGTGTTGGCTCATGCCATTTATTAATTAAAGCATGTGCGCAATAAAATGTAAATATTTCAATTAATTTAAATGACCCATAAACATTGCTCACGACAGCATGCAGCCAAAGCCAAGAGGAGAAGTCTTTCAATTGCTGGCGTGTTGGCGTCGGGAGCATCTCGATATCAACCGGTTTATGGAGTCAGGAGCGCATAGTGTCGCGGAAGCATCTTTACCGCAAACTGGTCATGCCGGGTGTTCTTTGAATTGAAGTAGGATTTCTGAGAAACATTATTCGACAACGAAACGTAACGGCATTGTGACCTCCAGGAGTCGCCAAAGCTTGTCGAGTTTGATAGTTCAAATGACTAATTCTCGTTGCCTTTTGATTTTACTGTACTTTTTAAAACGTTGTGCTAGTGGCCAAGTTGGAATATATTGCCTTTTTTGTTATTATGTGTCTCTGGTGTCTTCACTTCCAACGCCGAAGGAGCTTTTTCCTCTTTAAAGACCGCGCTCCTGATAGAATCTCTGGTCGCAAGCCACATTTGGAGCGCGTTTAAACCAGAGGCCACCACTAATTGACTTTTCGCAGCTAACATGCCGTCAGTGACAGCCGGTGATGGTTTCAAGATTATTTAAAAATCTTTGGCGGCTGCGGGAAGGAAGGCAATGCTGACGTCACGGATACTATCAACGCTGTCCACTGCTTCGTTGGTTGGTCTTCGTGTAGCAGTACATGCTAGGTATTTCGTAATTATGACCTTTTTTTGCTAAAATAAAACCATTCAAGCTTGCGTGAGATAGAGTCTGTTTGCTCATCTGTCGGTACTTTTTGAAGTTTCATAAGAGAATAGGCAAACAAATACTGTCTGGAGAGGCAAAATTGTGGAAGGCAGCATTTCAGTGTAAATTGATGAAGCAAACAAATACCAAACGAAAATGTACAAATGCAAATGTTTTATACACAAAATCATATAAAATTTATTACGTCTATCAACAACCACAACTACCACTTGTATTTTCATTGGAAGATGTATATTTTTTATGCACAAAATTATTCTCTGCACTCTAAAGTCATCCACGATCGAGTTAGTCATAATCAAAGAAAGCAGTTTTGTTTACATTGCGTGTTTTTCATTCTTCAAACCCCTTCTACTATATGTTCTAACTATCATCATTAACTGTTTGCAATATTCTTGATTTTTAAATTGCACTTGCTATCCCTCTGTTCATTAGATTGTTTACACAAACACTTAATTGAATGTTAGGTCCTTCAACTCGGTTACATACATGCCCGCAGACTACCAAACAACGCTAGTACAAAAGTGGACAGAGTTGTATGTCTAGTAATCAGTGTTAACAAGGTGGCTAAACAAATTGCTTTCTTTCACTGCCTCGTCATGTTGGTTCAGTTGATTGCAACGTCACTTTTTTGCTTTCTGTTGCTCGACCGATGCAGCATTGTTGTCTGTCAAGCATCGGTTGCATAAACCGAACGAAGTCTAGCCATATGCGTATGGCCGTAGTGTCGTGCTAGTGTGACGCACATTCTCCAAGGATCCCGGATGCTCATCGCGTTGTGTCAAGCTGAGAAAATATTATTTCCTCTCGGAGCCACAAACAATGCCTTCCGTGAAGTCTGCATGCAACGCCAAGGCATTAAGTGATTAGTACGTACTGCACTCAGGATTGGCGAAGAAGCATACCGTGTAGTTCTGTACGTGACCGTGGTTAGCAGCCTCCTGGCCAGAAACTGTTGGGAACGTTTGACCAGGATTGCTCTTTGACCGTTCCAAGTGAACTCTTGATGTTCTGATTTGCAGAAGATATCAATTAAACTCGCCCTGCTTTTAAAAAATCACTTTCAGCCAATTAAAATTCGATATTTGAGTATGTTTGATCACTACTTATGAAACGTTTTAGAAAGATAGTCTCACCAATGAACAAAACAGTATGGTGAGAAAGCACTTAGCGTAAGTTACAGTACAGGGATGTCGCCGTATATTTCTTGAACGCATGTTCCGCATTTTTTATTGAAAAAAGCATTAGTTTTGAATGCACAATTTGTAAGTAGTGTACGAACATTACATAAAATTCCATAAGTTCATGATAATTATAACAAAAACAATCTAAGTCATTCGTGTTTTATACTGTTATTGAATTACGATCAGCGACTTTGATGAAATGAATATAAGTGGATAACTTGACCTTATTCGCTAGTACGTGGCAGTTAAAATTGTAGCATCAAGTCCAAAATCAAATTGTTTATTCAAGCAATAATCGCGTTAAAGAGTGATGCTTCGCTGCTGCGGATGTCATGTGACGAATGCAGACTTTGAGGTTAAGCACCACACATTTTCGCCATTCTTTCCATCGTATATTGTATGTTTTTATGTATGTGTTTTTGGAAACGAAGCGAAAAAATGTTTGAATTTCCATATGCGAATCAAATGTTGTGCCATAACATGTTATGTTTTCGAACATCACCAACGCTGCTGCCCCTCGGTTCCCGATTCGTTTGTGAACTCACCTTCCAATCAGGAACTTGTTGAAGGAGTAAAAAAAATAATACAAATGGTACCGGTGCTATGCTTGTGGTGTTTCAGTTTATTGGTGTTGTCCGCTTTCAATGTGCTTCACACCATGGAAAATAAGTTGCAAAAAATGTGTGTGTATGGCTCAGTAAGTGATAAATGAACTATCCAAATGGATGCTGATATGTTGCGGTCCTTTTCTATTTGTTTGCATTTGTATCATTTCAATTTCTGTGCACTGGATTACTTTCTTTGTGGTGGTATCATTTTCGAACGGTACGTGATAAATTGATTAGTACGTTCAATTGAATTCTTTGTTCCATGCATATGTTCCGGAGTTTTATTCTGCTCCGTTATGCTTGGTAGCATTTAAAAATGGTCTGGTTTTTGCTATCCATGTGATACAAGAGGGTGCAAATAATCTGGTTTTCGTAGTGTTGCGAGTTTATTTATTTAATTTTTTCATACAAATTTTCATACTGTTAGACACCGATTGTTTTTGAAATGTTTTAATGTAAGAACATCGTAACATTGTAACATTCTTGCAAATTCATTCATTCTCATTTTTTATATTATTATTATCAGCTGTAAGTGTTTTGAAAGATGGTCAAAATTCATCGCATTTTATAAACTATATTGAATCATTCTACAAACTTTTTGTGCAACTTCTAGCATTGGTTGTTCTTTGTATTTAAGTTTTAAAATACATTTTATATCTTAAAATGATTCCTTATAGTTTGGAGCTGCACATGAATTGAACTGATGCAGTAGTTTCTGATATTCTTTATATTGCAAACAGTAGTGAACAATAGTCGCAGTGCCATCCATATTCCTTCCCTACCTCGTGAACGTCACGAAAGCTCGTAAGGATTTGTCCCTGCGAAGAGTCTATTCACGAACCATTTATGAAGATTGTGTTACGTGGCTACCCATTCGTGACTACCGAAGAATACTTGTCGAAAGGAATGATGCTTCCTTTTTTTACGAGGTGATTTCCCTAGGGGAGATAAAATTGTCACACATGCTTTTTACGATTTCATTTACGATCAATAAACAGCGGATGTAAATCGTTTTTGGCAGTCGCGCGGAAAATTTATGCTCCTAAGCGAGCCATGAGGTCACACCTGCTGAAAGTGTTAGCACATCCAATGCAATTTGAGTGGAAGCTAGATGACAAGCGAAATCAAATCAATTTGCAAAAGCACCTTGAGCTACCGTAACGATCTTTGCGCTGTCTCATGCAAGAATTTGGATGTTGTGGTATTTCTTTTCCATGTTTGTTTTCGGTGATGAGAATCGCATTTTCTCAAATATTTGTTAATCACTGAGTGGAATCGAGCATCTCTTTAAAGTAATATTTATTTCATTCCATGTTCGAAGTACAACTTTACTCTTAAACTATGTCAATTAATAATATTGAGCCTTACGCTTGTGTTTATGTGCTTGCCAGAATTATATCCGTTGAATAACTTAATTAAATATGTATTTGTACTGCTCAACTGTGAAAATAAACGGTTCTATTTTAGTGTATTATCGATTATTTTTACCAATCCACTAGAAACACTAATCTGACTATAACTCAAGCCATCTTGGTTGAAAAGACCACAATGGAAAAGAAAAATAAATGTAGAATGAATATGAGTTGAGCTAACCCAACAGAGAGGCAGCAATATTCTAATCAGAAATTTAAGTATGCACGAAATTACAATATTTCGAAGTAATAATCCATCTTCCAATATTACGGAATCATAACTGAATCCTTGTGTGTATCGATTCTTCCTGCACCTGCTGGAGTCTGTTGATCCTGACCTGCCTGCATATCATTGCCATAAATTATTCATTCAGCATCGCTCGATTGATCGGTTTTTGCTTTATAAAGGAAGAAACCACTAGCCAACAGATTGCCTCTCCGTCGTAATGTTTCTTTAATGGGGCTTAAACCTTGGTTTCCTTTTTACTCAAATCTCATCTCATGTTATGCCTTTTTTTCTCTCTCAAAATCGATCAATCCATGAATATTTTAAAATGACCTGGCTTGTTTGACCTCAGTAACACTAGTGCCATATCTCAATAACACGAGTGAGAGTCGAATATACTTGATACATTGAATCAATTTTGATCCTCAAGCATCAAAACGTTGCATCTTATATCCAATTAAATCCATTTGTCTTGATATATCCAGCCTCATATCCATAACTTACAATTCTTCGTTGGCTGATCAGTATTACCCATATCCCATAGTAAATTTAATCAAACAATTTATTTAGGTCAAAAACAGGAACGTTCCGAAATTGTATTTATTTCTTATGCATCCACAAAATAAAATTAGCTCCTTCGCGATTTACGTAAAGTACCGCGTCCCAAGGTACCTTTTCGATAGGTTTATATAGACAGAGAATAATCCTTCCTTCAGTTTAACTCCATAGTATACCATCTATGTATTTGTAGCTAGGTCGTAAAAAGAGATTGCAGAAATGCGGCATTGGCTTTAAATATGGCTTTGATTAATTGTGCTACTTGTACTCCTGCTGAATTTACCTACAAATACTGCCCAACGTTGTTGTTGGCATATTGTATGCTCTTTAAATTGGTTTTCTTTTCGTAATTCTGAGTCACAATATTGAAACGAAATGTTATCGACAAAATTGTTTGAAGCATAATACTAAATTTGTTTCGACTGAATTTAGTATTTACATTTGACTAAGTATCGCTACGTTCAAATTTCCTCAACTCTTGCTTTGGTTTTTTAGTGCTAAAATTACATAATAATTAATATGGAGCTGCTATATTTGAACAAGTTGATTTAATTTGTGTACCCGATGTCGTTCATGTGAAAAGAGTGGCTTGTAATAAGCAAGGCGTGATTGATTATAATGGCTCCAAGTGCGATTATATTAATGTTATATTTGCCTCCAAATCGTTAGCATATTACATAACAATATGAAATAGGACATAACCACATTTGCCATCTGTTGCAAATTATGATTATACTTTTTTGTATGACAGAAGTACTTGTCAGCGAGTTGTTTTTTTATTATTCGTAGCTTATTGTTCTGCACCATATGTCTTCCATCATCATAGCATCATAGCGGGACATGTAATTAGTTTCATACCGTCTATGGGATTTTCATCAGGAGTATAATGAAACCATACACATTTTAGTAACATGTTTTACATTGTCATCAACGACCCATATGTATTATTATTGTGTGTAAAACTGCTTCAATTGCAGGAATTATTATATAATAGGCATATGCAAAGCATATGCTTTGCACACAGAGATGATATATGCAAAGGCATATGCAAAGCATATGCTTTGCACACAGAGTGGTGTAAAATATATTTTAGAATATAGTGTTTGCGGGTCATACATCGATGATACTCGTCCTGCAAATTAAAGAATTAGTGAGATATTAAGCAATTTCATCATTTCAATGAAGGCCAAGGCGAAGTGCTTTTCTGTTACTGGTAAAAAAGGATGTTCCATTTGTTTGGTCACGAAGCTGCTCTCTGTGCCATGCGGCTTAGTGATAGTCCTCAACATCGCAATTAATTATTCAAGCAAAAATCGCGAAGGAAACGAGTTTTTCTGATAACCAATAGGGAATGAACAAAACCCTTTTCCTGTAATGTGTCGTATGTATTCAAGTTTGTTAGTCACAGGCTGATGAATCGTTTTATGGTTACCACATCGAAAAACAAAAGCACATATAAATGTATAAAAATGACTTGTAATGTTTCAATTTATTAAAAAAAATCCTTCATTTCGTAGAATACAAGTGCACATAATTTTAATTAGTTTTTAAACACGATGACTTATTGATGAAAATTCTAACCGTATCAGCTTTGTTTTATACATGTCCGAAGCACTGCTGTAAGAACCTTGCGTACCTCTGTGATGGCAAAGACATAATTCCGTGTAGACATAATTGATTTGTCTCTAGAGATTAACGATAGGAGTTAATTCGTATTTACGTAGAGAGACCTTAACTCATCCGACATACATTATCGTCTTTACAACCAATCAACTGAGGTCGGCATTATTTTCCTTATGTTTGTCATTTGGCTGTTAATGTGTGTTCGTAGGGTGTCTTAAGAAGTATAGTTAATAACTCAATCAATATACTTCCCGTGTCAATCCAGTAGCAAAACATGGACCAATGCTGAATTAACGTTGTTTGCTTCATTAAAGTAATGCTATTAATAGCGAAACAAAACCGCTGGCCACTACAAACATTTCAACTACAAAAATTTCAAAAAAACTACTACAAAAATTTCAAAAAAACACATAAATGGCGGATAAAAGTGTTTCTGTGTCCTCTGATATATTCTGATTGTTAATCATTACGATAACGATTCCGTCATTTGTTACGATAAGTTGTACGATATTTATCCAGAATCCATATCGTATTGTTTGGTTTTTTCTTTTCAGTCTGCTATGCCATCTATACGTTTCATTTGTCATAGTGCAGGCCTGTTTGCTGGAAAAAAAATGTTGTCCAGAGTCGTGCAATAATTAATATCCTTCACCAGATGGTCCGATGGTTCATTTATCAATTCTTGTGTTGCCCTTGGCTATAGTTCCCATCAGATGTCATTTTTGAAACACTATCCCGCTGAGCTTTGGCACCTTCAAATCTCAGTCGGTTGTGAATTTTTCTCATTAATTACCTTGCGTGAATTGTTGGTTAAAGAATAAATAGATAATACCAAAGTACCTTAACTTTACTTTTGTTTCTGTTATCGATCGTTTCGTGATTTTTTTCCCACTCTTATGCCATCGAATTCAACCTTGGCCTTGCTAATGGATGATTCATAATCCAAAAAGAAAATTAATTTGAGATTGCCATTGCCACCAGCTGCAGACCATATTTTGTTCATCGAACGACTGTGCTAACGTGTCTAAACATTTCATGCTCAGTTTCTTTGAGTCCAGCAACAGCATCTTTTCTTGAAGGACGGATAATCGATTACCCGGCTAAGCCACACTCCGAATCCCTTTTATGACGCAACGACGAATGTATAAGCAGTTCGGTTCATTTGATCGTGATTGATTATAGCAATTAGGACGATATGTTCACTTAACTTTTGACTTATGTTTTGTGTTTCGTTATGTTTATATTTCATAACGTTTTGTACATTACTCTACGTATTATTTTTGTTATAGTTATCATAAAAGACCTTGTCTTCTAATATTTTTATATGTGTTGATAAATTCCTAACAATGACGTATTTTGTATAACCTGTAATCAACTGTGACAATAATTTATTACAGCCAAATATTGTGTAAATGAACTTGAATTCGTTGTTTTTGAAATATGTTTCCGATGAATGAAATTCGTTATTTTTGAAATATGTTTCCGTTTATATTTTTTTTTCTCGTGCATTTTCAAAAGAGATTGGTGAGTTGGCAAATGCGAGTAAATATTTTAAGGATAAACAACACCAAGGAACCTTTCGGCTTTCGACTACCATCCTCCCAGTGACTCTATGTCTACGCCTGTAGATTATTTCATCTACCTGCTGCAAATGACAAATAACGAAGATAGATGGCATAAATTTTCACCATAACGTGTAAAATAAGCGCATCGTAGATGTTTTGTTGTTTTCAAACATCATGCACATTCGTAAACATATTTTTTTCGAAAATTGCTATTATAAATGATGTAACTTATGGGGAAATTGAAAGTTAAAAATAAAATCGATCGATTCCATCATCAAGTCAATTCCGTTTAGAGCAGGAGAAGGTGCCGTTCAATGCACTTTCTTCATTGCGAAAGCTGATGGATTGTGTAAGCCATTTGTAAGCTTCATGTAGGCCTCCTTTCAAGAATATTGACTGAAGTAAGTCAACAGAAGGCGGGTGAGGTGCTGCGACTACTCTACTCTTAGCAAAATCGTTCACCTCAGTGCCTGGTTGCACTCCGTTAAACCCCCTTTTGGGGCTGAGTAAGGAAGGTTCGGCGCTAATTAGGGCTTATTTACCAGGAAGGTTCAGTGAAAAGTGTCCGAAATTGGGTTTTATTGGATTCCTAAGTAGACCCTTAAGAATCGGGAGAGCTGCTGCTGCAAAGAAGGTGACGACGCTTAAAATTCTGAAAGTGAATTCTTTATTCGGCAACTTTGGCCATCGAAGCCTCGGTAAATAGAAAATACTTTAGCCTTTTTACATTTCCATGCGTTGAAGGGTCTCAGAAGGAGAGGTCTTCATTATGTTGGCTTCCGGTTAGGGACCTTAATTTAATAACCATCGGAACGTGGTGCGGATTTTCGTGATCCTTCCTTTCATTAAGTAGATGTTGAATAAATGAAGAAACACTGATCAATTGAATGTTAGCAGAAATTCTGCTTTCGTCATTAATATCAAATAACGATGATAATTATGGAGATCGTTTGTTTAATTCTTTTCACTTTAGTTTTTCTAGCAAATAACTATCTGTGATTTTCGATAACTCTTGTTACTTCTCAATTAACGCTATTTTTTATGTTTTAAGGCATTGCTTCAATTGTTACTCTGGTTCAACCACAATGGAAAACTTTAAACAATACTACAGTAGCTGCTCATAAATCAAACGGTATCCACACTGGTTAGCTAATAAAAAAACTAATCGGCGTAGGACAAGCCAAACAATTTGTTCTCTGTTGAAAGTTGTTCCGTTTTTGTGGTATTAAAGAGCATCGGTTGTGGTAGAAGTAGGATTTGGTAGTGTATAGTGCTGCAGCAGAGATTTTGGATCATTGGTACTCCCCCTACTAGTGATGGAGAGGGTATGCTACTTTCGCAATGAAAAGTTTTTTGATTGCTTGTATAATTTAGTTAGTCTATTTCAGATAATGAAAGAGAAATTTCCGCGATGTACGCCTATGTCTGTTAGTGTAGTTTAGTGTAATAAAGTTTAGTTAACGAAAATTTTCTTCATACCTCTCTAAAATGAAGATCTAAAAATAATCAAACAAACAAAAAAATACTTACAAATATTTAGTTCGTTCAGTATGAGTAAATTTTAAGTAATTCGAATCGAGTGTGAAAAGCTTTTTATGTCCTTTTTTGATATCTGATTGGAGGGCATAGACCTATAGGGAATTCTGGAAAATTTCATAAAGATGCACTGGATCACTCCAACATTGTGAATGTGAATGAACTGTACAAATACTGCTCCCATAAAAGCGAAACATTCGAGGAATCGTAAAATCACAAGATCATTTGTAAGCTTTCACTTTCGGTTACCGTTGGCGCCGGTGCTGCAGAATCGTATATTTTGTCGCGCCAAGTAAAATCACGGCAGTCCCACGAACCACACATGGCACATATTTGTCACGCACGCGATTGCTATTGACATTGACAAAAGGTATCGACCGCGGTACCGCATCAAAGGGGGGAAAAAAGGAAAAACATCTACTTCCTACAACCCTGCAGTCTTTACAGTCCTTTACCTTTTCGGGTGGATGGAGAGCATTGCTATCAATCGGAAAATCGACATATTCTTGGTAGAACAGAGGGCGGAAGTTTTGGGATCCGGACGGGCCGCCGTGTACCCTTTTCTTCGGAAATGCCACTAGAGACCGCCAGCTTCGTGCTGTGAATATTTCATATGCCCGCCACCCACGACTAGGCGGCTCTTGGGTGGGCCGGAAAACGGTATCTTCACGATGACACTACCAGTCATAGTCTTAGGGCAACGAACCGAGGAACCCACTTTCACTTGTTAGTAAGAATGAATTTCCTGATGTTCGTCCTTTTGCCTAGGTCCTAGTGCCATGGTATCTATGGCTCAAGTTGAAGCACATCGTGTTCCATTGAATTTATCCCAATACGTCATACATCCGTTGCGCTGTCGGTGGTACGCTTCGATTGAACCATCCCGCATAACAGGTGACAGCGAGCGGGAGGTTAGTGAGCAAGAATAAAATATCGTAGAAGACGCACACGCGCGTGCCCTATTGTTATGCTAAGCGAACCTGATTACCATTTGAAAACGATAAATAACGTCTTAACATTGTCAACCCGAGGACGTGCACCGTGGTGCGAATCAATTCTGCTTATCGCGCGGTAGTGGAGGTGGCTCAGGGTTCTTCTTTTTCTGGAAAGTTTTTCGATAAAGTGAATCTTCTCGGCGATGCGTGTCAATATTTCTCTTGCATCTTCTTTACTCAGTTCTTCTTTCAACTTTGCCGCTGGGAAAATGTTTAGGCATATGTTTGCTTGCTGTGCGCTTCTTTGAGGGGCGAATGTTAAATACTCGGAACTGTGTTTATGAGATATTTGAATAAATATTCGTTCAAAGAACTCCGTTTCTTAATTTATCTCATTTTTCTGTGTTCAAATGCGTATAGCATAGCAACACAACAGTATAGTGTGTTTATTAATTGACATTTAACTGATTTATTAGAAAGACTTACACTTACTAATCATTGGTCAACTTTTTTAAAACATAACTTCATAAAGATAATATTTTAAGTCTTTAAACACATCTAAACAATCAACAACAATTTCCAATCTCTAAACACGACACAATCACACTAAACAACACAAATCACCTAAAGACATACCACGTGCTAACATGTGTTCTCACATTCATCATTATTCTACCAAGGCTCTGTTTGATTTGATTGGTGTATTTGAGTTGGAAAAGCGTGCTGGCTAAGTTTTTTTAAACACGTATCTATCTCGACGATTGTTGGCATCTCTATGGTTGGTAATGAACTCATCGGGGAACCATTCTTGAATGCAGCCCACCCTCTCGTTGCGCAGCATAGGATGCGCACTGGGTGAAAAGGAAACACTTTCTGCGCTGAATAATTTCTCTGTTGATAAGGAACCAGCTCTCCGTTGAGCAAACAAAAGCGGTTGCGTTGGTTTGGTTTGTGGGATTGCAAAGTTCGCAGACAAAAGCGTATTACGAATGCAGTTACTACTTGACGATGCCATTGCGCAGTTGCGTCTCTCGCACCTACACTAGCGGACAATGGTACGGTTGAAGCTTCTTCGGGCGAACGATGATCTATTTTCGGTAAACATTTGAAAACCGCTTGAAGTAGCATCGCAGAAACGCAGTCCTTTTGTTGTCAAAAAGGATAGACAACTTTGCTGACCTTTCTACGAGAAGTTTAAACTTTTGGAGCAGTCAGCATCTTGATGAAGACCGTTTGGATAAAACTTCTCATGATTACGATAGTGTCTGATGCACAAAGAATTGGGGGGTGAAGCAATTGTGTGACTTTGTGTTTGAAAGTTGAGAAAGTCAAGATCTGCCAAACGAAGAACTGATCCTTGCGTTTTTGGTATTTAGAAGCATATGTAGTTGATGCTTAATTTTGTGTGTGATTCTTTGGAGTTTTTATTGCTCGTTCTTGATACCAAAGTATTCTGTGTGCGGTAAACCAAAAAC
The DNA here is from genome assembly GCF_943734745.1 of Anopheles darlingi. Classification (NCBI taxonomy): domain Eukaryota; kingdom Metazoa; phylum Arthropoda; class Insecta; order Diptera; family Culicidae; genus Anopheles; species Anopheles darlingi. The sequence goes on along the minus strand of NC_064875.1, from coordinate 26,213,179 downwards.
TTTGTTGAAGAAGAAAGTTTCGTTTTGCTGATCAAAGTGTTGTCGCGTTATTTAGATTTAATATTATTTAGGCATTACTATTATCAATCATCGTCAAGAGGCAAATGGCGATATGGAACACCATAAGATCTAGTCTCACCTTAATAGATCGTTGCAACAATCAGTTGAAAATACTTTTCGCGCAAAAAGATTGTATACTGAGCAGTGCCTTTTGGTAACCATGTGCTGTAGTAAACAAGAAGAGATTTTATGAAACGACGAGCTGCTTTCATCTCTAGACGACGTCATCATTGAAGCATACAAAGCCAACAACTTCTGCTCCCACAAGGATGCTTCATTTTACCGACCTGCTGTGTCCAGAAGACACACAGAAGAACAAGACAGAAGTGAGGTGGTTGAGTTTTTTTCTCGCAACGTTGCGACGGCCCCTGCCGAAGCGCTTGTCAGCTATTATTTTGTTGAGTCATGAACACGCTCTATTGATTTTATTAGCTTTCTATTTTCAGTAGAGCACCCTTCTTGATAATACCCTACGATGGCTACTTTATTAGAAGCCAAAAAATGGGGTGGAAGATGTTATTGCAGCAACTTCCAGGAATGGATGGCTTGATTGATGCTGGTCGCAATAGAAGGTGAAGGAAAGATGCAAAAAATATGCGCACTGTGTGCGCAGTATGTAAAAAATATACGCTCTATTTTGTGAACTTATCGCAAAAGAAAGAAAATTTCAACCCAGATTTGATTTGATGTGCCAATAGACAAAAATGAAATTAATTAACTTATTCTAATGTGCTCAGGGCTTACCATGTCCAGCTATGCTAATCCAAGCTAAATTTCCTGTTCCAAAAGCCTTTCAAATTCATATTTTTGATTACATTTTACGATGGGAAGCTTGTTATAGTGTAAATTGGCTTCGGGCGGTTCTTATACTGCCTTCGGGTGTGTCGCTCTCTTTCGTCTGCTCAATAATGCCGGGCGCCTCGGTGTCCACGCGACCTGCTGCGTGCGACTTCATCGGCACCTCAAAAAGGTCCATCGCCTTTCCCTGACCTTCGAATTTTAATTTGAATAAAGTAAATAAAGACAAATTAAAAGCGTCAGATATTAATGGCTTTGGAAGAGATGCATTATTGATCCTCTTTTTCTTTGGTACAAGGGAAACAAGGTATGCGTAAACTTTGTCTCAGTCGGAAAACTTGTTTTGTTGATGCTTTTGTGCGCGGGGAATGCTGAAATGTTGGGCAAAGAATGTTGCTTTGCTTAAAGTCTTCTCATAAACCGCTGAGCTCCGTGGTGACGGTAAGACGCCGATTGGAGAGAATAGCACCTTAACAAGGTATTGTCGTTGCCGCATTCAGGTATCCTCGGTCGTTCGTTCGTAAGAATTTCGTGGTGAGGTCTTACCGCGAGCGTGGAACCGCGGTACAAGCACAAGCTACAGGGTTGACTCAAAATATTATTCTAATCAGAGATTTGTCGGATCAAGCCACAATGTGGTTGGCTCATTAATTATATCCCTACTTGCCTTTACATTCTCATCACTTATCAACAAAATGAATGATTCATGAATATTTCTTTCGGAACCATTGTATCCATTTCTCCAAAGATATTGTTATAAATGATGAATAGCTTTCATTAAAAAGTTCTTAAAAATTGGATCGCTCATCACATTGTGTAAAACTTGTTTTGCGAAATAGCATACACGAGAGTTTTCTATTATATTGGATTATTTTCTCGTTAAGGAAGTCTTACACACTTCCACAGAAGTTGCCACCTGTATTTTATGCTGGAATCAGGTCGCAGCACCAGAATACAAGTGATTAAATTAACTTAATGACAGATTTTATTGAGCACGTGATTTGTACGATCCGTGGTTACACTTTACGATCACCCCTGTCTCTCTCTGGTGGTGACTCCAACGACTGTATAACCAAACCACACCAACGTGTTGCGAGGCAGTATCGATTCCAAAAAGATAGCAATCTAAAGCTTGGAACAGTTAATATTTGGCCGCTTTTGTTTAATCATTGCAGCGCGCCTAGTGGTCACTTTGTCATTCCGTTGACAGCGTTTTAATCATTATAGTCTGTTTATTTAGTGGTAAATTTTTTGTCAAAATTGATCTATGCCTTCAAAAGTTATCGCCGATGGAACGCAAAGGGAGAAAAAAAAATCTGCACACTGCACTGTAAAAATTGGATTTGGCTGGAGAAAACACCGCGAAAGTCTTGATATTTTCAA
>NC_064875.1:26203438-26205938 GCF_943734745.1 Anopheles darlingi | reverse complement strand
TTCTCTGCCTCTGCCGGATGCACTAACGACATGGGAAACGGTGAAACGTTGCCGACACCTTCCCGCTGGGTTTCAACTTATCTGGAGTCATTTATTTTATTGAACAACTTATCGGTGTTTGTCGGATTACGTGGTGCCAGTAAGATGTAATGCCGGGCGAGAAGGCTGAACCCTCTGTACGATAGCACGATAAGATCCACGAAATCAAAAAACCAATTTTCGATTTGACCCTTGCAATCAATAACACATTGATTTGACTGGGAACTGAACTTTCTTTGCAGCAAGGTCGATTTAACTGCATTTAACTGAATCCCCATTATTGCGGAATCCGAAATTCGTCAATTTTTCACCAGTTACTGTTCTGGGACGAGATATTTTCAATGTTAATAGCCATATCGCATGAGAAAAGTTAAGAAATTAGCAGCTCCAAATCGTATAAATTTCTCTTTAAACATCTATGATTGATATTTCAACTCCGCTTATATGTCTGTGCACTTGTTCTATCTGCCTTTTTCCAGGTGACGTCCTTTCCGGTGTTTGCTTCGTCGGTCAGCTCGATAAACACTCGCTAGCGATGTTTCTACTGATACCGCTCGTCATCTATCCCTCGATTGGTGGCATATTCCTGCTGGCGGGGTTCGTGTCACTGTTTCGCATCCGGACCGTGATGAAGCACGACGGTACACGCACGGACAAGCTCGAACGGTTAATGATGCGCATCGGATTCTTCAGCGGACTGTTCATCCTACCATCCCTCGGTTATGTGGCCTGCCTGTTCTACGAGTACTACAACTGGGACGACTGGATGATCCAGTGGAACCGACAGATGTGCAAGGTGTTCTCCATTCCCTGTCCTGCCCCAAGGCAGGGGGACGAGAACAAACCAAACTTTCACATCTACATGCTAAAGTACGTCTGCTCGATGCTGGTCGGTGTTACGTCGAGCGTGTGGCTGTGGTCCGGCAAGACGGTCGAGAGTTGGAAACAGTTCGCCGCTCGGCTCCAGGGAAAGGAAGCGAGGAGCCGCGGGGCGTTCGTCTAGTAGAGGTTAACGCGCGTGCGGATTATTGCGTATCGACCGGTGTCGGAGGTACGCGTGACCGCACGCGTGTACTAAGATTTCGTGAAAGTGTTGTCAACATGCTGCCATTTCGTTAGCTGGTAGGTCCTATGTTCAATCTAATACAGACTTGTTTCAACGGCATCGCTTTGCTTGCATTGCTGACTACTCGTCAACCGCACCGCTTTCTGAGAAATCAAAGTTACAGCTAGTTACGGTCGATGGGACGTAAATATTGTGTCCGATTTTGAAAATTGATTTATAAACGACGTACAGAGATGCTTTAAAAGGTCAAGAGCAATTGAAAAGCCATGCGCTTAGATATCGATTGTTTTAAATGTAAGCTTTTGAACATTGGCAACAGTAGTCGTTCAAACAAACTGCATAAGATACCCATTCGAAAGCTATGCATGTACATAACCTGTGATACATCGTGTGTCAAAGAAGATGCATTTTGGTGTTGTAACATATGATATTGTGTAAAGTTAATCGGGACGCATGTTGAGGTAAAGGTATTTATAAGTTATTATTTCTTAATCATTTGAATTCATTGTGTTTCCAGTATCTCATAAACCAGCTACTATTATTACCTGTTTACAATCGGCGTCATTAGATTTTTTTTCGGAATTATGTTTCATGCTTTCATTGTACCATCAGTATTCTCAAGAACAATTTCATACATCCCTGTAAGTCTCGGTTTTTTATCTTAAACATTTACCTCAATTCAAATATTCTTAAGTCGTTTGGCTAGGGTTTGGTCTCTAAGATAATTTAAGTAACCATTGATCACTTACCAACAGAACTGAAGCACTTATTATAGATGTATTCCCAAAATAGTATGTTATTCGTGTAAAAGGTGGTTATTTCATCTTTAAAGCAATGTGTCATATTATACAAAGAAACGGAGGTTCGAAACGCTGCTTGAGAAGCTGTTTAATGTAATTCCAAATCCAGTTCAGTAGTAGGTCGTTCGGCTGAGTACTAAATTTGTTTGTGGCAATTGATGTAGATTTCGGTTTGGCAGATCCAACATCTAGTCACGCAAACAGATAATGAGCTTTGAAAGATAGTAGTGCGTTACAAGTGACTGTATTAAGGTATACCACAACTTATTTGTCTCATTATTAGAGTCTCAAAGAAATAAAGTATTTAGGCTTTTACTCCATATAATAGGATTAGGCTGTAAGAAACTGCGAGGTTTAATGTCATACTCGAAGTTAGAAGAATAAACTTATCGATATATTTCCTAATTGTTTTGTTTTGTTTCCAATCCATGGGAATCGAAATCACTCCTTCCGAAATGATAAAAATAAAAATCTCTTCCAAAGGAACTTCTAAAGAGCATGGTATTGATGTAGTCCATAGTTCCTTCAACCGTGCAGTGGAACTGTTATTTCGGTCATCATTTTCCCGCTCGGTTAGGTTAGGTTGGGCTTTTAC
>NC_064875.1:26145938-26193438 GCF_943734745.1 Anopheles darlingi | reverse complement strand
TGATTTTTGCTTCTTTAAAAAGGTTAAGTTTTCGCAGTTGAAGGGATTGTACTTAGCTTAGAAGCAGGATGTTGAGAAAAAGCATACTTTTAAACCTTTGGCCATGCACACCTGAACCGCACACACATGCTTAGAAAACCTTTCCACGATACAGTTCCGAGAGAAAGCGCTACATATCATTTCAACCGACCGTTCGGGTACTGTTCAATCTTGCATGACTTCAGAGCCTCAGCACTATCCATGGTTAAGGATAGTAGCGTCTCTCTGGCATGTGCTGCCGGATCCATATGTGCACCTTGGAGGAAGTAAAATATTCATCCGCTTGTCTTAACCTACTTCCTGGAAGGTAACGTTCCTTGCCACGGTGCATCAGCTTAGTTCTGTAGACAATTTAATGGATCACGTCATTCTGACTTTCCATCTGCCCTGACCTTTTCCCCAGGGGAGCTGTTTGGCGGGGAATATGTGATGTTTGGGGTCTGTGCATGGAGTACGACAATTTCGCTGAGTTCAGTGTTCAGGAAAAGTCTAAGATCCAGGTAATTTTATTTATTCTCCATTTACCAGAACTTGATGGACGTTAAAAAGATATGTAGATAGGCTATATTTAACATTCCTCTTCGTGTGCTCGTATAATTTAGTTAGTTACAGCTCGTTAAAGAGAGGAAATATTAACGAAATAAACCTAAACAAAGATATGCTCACCTGTTGTAATGAACTTATTGCCGCCTTATACGGTTGATTTGGGCCAAAAGTGGTTTTCTTTTGTTTAAGATTCGATAAAAACCCCTCTTTATATCAGTAATAAATTAAAAAATTTGAAAAAAAATTCGTAAGTTCATGCGAAAAATATGTTCAGCACTATGCTTATGGTATTAAAAAACAAAAAAGAGATCTTAGAGAAAAATAGTGTACTTTTTTCGGTTCCTAGTTCAGCGCTTCCTAGTTCAGCGTAGCTTTTGTGGGTAGTATAATATACAAATCTAGCATAATCAAATAGAATGCATTTATTCAGGTATCTCGTCGTGTTTTTTTCCCGAAATTTGTATTTCTTTAATTTTGAAAAATGCTTTTTTGTGCTGTAGAAATAACCAACTGTAGCTAATCGGGAGTATTGTTTTGAGTATTTGGACCGACGAATAGGAATGATTAAGAAAGCACTATTATAGGATCGATAAATCCTTAATCAATCCATCAAGTAAATACTTGAAATCAATGTTTTCATATTCTTTACTCTCATGTTTTAAGCATTTTTTTTAATGTGAATCCGAATGAGTAAAACACAAACCATATGAAGGCTATGCGCATGATATGGGCATCCCATACGTTACGTCTACTGTACCTAGACCAGAGGATTTAATGTGATATGTAATATCAATTTTCTTATCCTTCTCTAGCTGCCATATCTATAGTATGATGATCATAATAATTAAATTCTATTTTATCCCCTGAAAACACAAAGCACTGCCATTAGCACTCTGAAGTACACCTTTTTTTAAAACTCAAATAAAAACAATTTCGAAAATTTAAAAAAATGCAAAAGCTATTCGAGAAACCTTGGTTCATAAAATCGATAAAATAATGAGCAAACATTCCATTTGCGCTATCTGCGGCGAGAATCTTCGTGACAAGCTATCGCAAGATTCACACGACCGCCATCCGCGGATAGACATAACGAACCATTTCATCGCCTTTGTGCAACGCTCCCGAGACCCTCCGGTGTCTTAAGAAGAGTGAAGCGGGCGTGAGCTTTTTCGTTTCCAAGCAAGCCAAAACCAAAGAAAGAAAAAAATGCAAACTGCAAAACACTTTGTAATTCAAGCACACGCATCCACGCCACGATGCCCATAAGCATGTCGGAGTGATTTAAATAGCTTAATTAAAATATTCACTCGCGACGCTTATCTTATCGGTGCCGCCCAAGGCTCCTGAATGCTGACCATCTCGGTGTCGGCGATGTTTGTCAAAGCGGGCACAGTAGCTGGATATTGTCGGCATGCGAGACTCGCTCGCAATCGGCACTGTCCTTCATCTTGTTGGACAATCTCAGCTCACTTTTTGGGGCCCGTCTCCAAAGGCTCGGATTTGCTGGACGAACGAACGTTTTGCATGTCGATCTACCTGGTTTTGTTTTCCTTTTTCGTTTTCGGTATGTTGTGATGATGCCGAACCGAGTGGAGTCGAAAGCTGCTGGCGGCTGTCTTGAAATCTGGGAAGAGACATAATTTGCCACTCCATCTGCAGTATCCCTTTTCGAGTGTCTTCTCTTTATTCGCCTCTTCGCTCTTGGTCGGTGTTGCCGACTTACTGGCAGTTAATGGAGTTGGAAAGCCAATAAATTGCAAACTTTAGGTAGCTTCAAGTGAGTATCTGGGCAAGTGTGGATCTCAAAAGAAGCTTACGAAAAAATGGAAAGTAGCTCTCACACCTACACGATGTTTTCGCTAACCGTGGCTGATGTGTGTTGGAATAAACTCAGAATTAGTGGAAATTATAGTGTAAAAGTGTGAGAACTCGATACTTTGTGTAGACATTTTTTTCTACCTTCACAATAGCTGTTCACAATAGCTAGGTAATAGCTGCCTAGCATTTTTGTCATCTTATATTTATCTGGATGAACAAAGCTTAAAAGTACTCTTTGTTTTATATTCAAACTTAATCCTTTGTAATGAAATCTAGGTTAAATCATTACTGACTGAGTTTCGTGGATTAGTTTTCAAAACTGTTATGATCTGCCTGCAGCAGCAGCTGTTGCTCGTAGATGAGTCCTGGCACCTCGCGGCTGCCATTAACCATTATCTGCTTAAAGTTCTCGCCAACATCAATATTTACACCGACGCAACGCATTATTATCCTAATGCCTTCCGACCACTAGCATGTTTGGGGCGCATGCCAGTGAGTTCGTTCACCGAGGGTTGATGCGAAATTCAAACTGTAACAGTACCCCTACGGTTTCAGTTTGATGATAACAAGCATCAGCGAAAACTAAAAGTTGAATTTACCGAGTAAATGGTTGTGGTTGTCAGCGTTAACATATGCGCTTACCACCGGAGCGCTTGCCGCAACTCACATGCCGGAAAACGCAATTTAGTAGCAGGCAATGCATCATTATATGGTTAGCGGTTGGAATCCGTTTTTTAATAAATTTTGTTGACGTTGTTGGCGCCTTTTGTTTTGCAAATCAGCGTCAACTTGGTAATTGATAAATGGCTCATCAACCTAATTGAAGCATGCTTTACGGTTCGGTGCATCGCAGGATGCGTTTTTGATATAAATATATTTATTATCGTCACGAAATTGGACCTCGGATTTTCATATACCAAAAAGGGTTTGCTTTCTTTAATTGGAATATTTAGTTAGTATATTCAAAATATTAGACTGTTTCGCACTTCTTCATAGACCAACTGATAATAGTAACTCTTACGAGACAATTAATCAGTTTTCAGCAATAAAATAGATCTTTTTTTCACTATTAGTATTTTCCTTCTGCGACTTGCAAGCATCTTCAAAAGATTTTTATTATTTCGATGCCAAGGTACCATTTTTAAACGATGAAGCAATGATAGAGGCTCCTATAGTCTTCAACTTAAGCCATATAGCCGTATAACGTAACTCGCATTATGATAAACGTATGCCATTTTAATCAAATAAACCACATCAGCAACTGAAAAAGCTCTTGAGCCAACAAAGCGCGTAATGGCTGGCATGACTTTGGGCAAAGGCAAATCTGCTTCCGCAATATGCTTTACGTTGAACTAGTTTGAGTCATCATTACGTACGGTTTTGCCTCACGCCTTACCACATAACACACCGCACTAAGACGATGAGGGTTTACCATCTTACGAACGTCGATTGATCGTTCATCATCTCACCAAATAGCAGCATCTCCAGCCTCCATGCTAAGCGGTATTGATTGTTATGCGACTGTTCCACCAGCGAGACTGGTCCGTACCATGTGCTCTGCTGGCCGGCCCTTTGGCGGCGGACACGAGGTTTCATCGTGCATAAATAGCAAGCCGGCGGAATTTTTGGGAGGATGAGCTGCAGTCGGACGAAGCAGTTGAAACGGTGCCAAACTTTCTTCCGCCAGGCTATCATGCTTGCAAATTGAACTAACGATGATTAATGACGTGGGCACAACACCGACGTGGCATTTGCATGGTTGCAGGTTAAAGAAGAAAAGGAAAAAGAGTGTTTCTAATACCATTTGTTCATCCGAATGATCCGAATCGTAACGATTTTTGTTGCGGAACTGGGAGCAATTTTCATTTTATAAATGAAGATGGATTTTTTTGCCTTGTATAATGATGTCCATGCCATGCTAACACACACACATATAGTCGACGACGATCGTCGGAATGGAAGGGCAAAGCTTTTCCGTTTTTCGATTTCACTTTTCAATTCAACTGAAGGGGAAAAGAAATGGTAAACCTGTGCGGGTACACAACAGGTTTAAAAGGATTGGAGAATGCCACTAAAAGAATGAACTCTCCGGAATCACCGGAGAAAAATGCAGGCACTTCATTTAATCCTAGTGCCTCTCGCCGTAAAACATCAAAAACATTGCTTGCCCTGAAATCAAAGGCCCGAGCAACAAAAACACATGCATTTGGCGCCAGCGAGTAGCCCCGAGGCCAATTTGGCTACCAGCCAGACAGGCTACAGCCTCAGCCTCAGAGAATAGGTTTGGGGAAAACCTCGGAGAGAAAAAAAATGGAAAACTGAAAATAAAACACGAAATTTCTTCAACTCCAACCGAATTTGTTTGTGTTTTTGCTTAACGTTGATTGGCCGAATGAATCATTCAGACACCAGGCCAACGCCAGCGGGTCAAGTGGCGTGGATGCTGCTGCTGCGAGGTCTATCGTGTCTGACCAGCAGCTTATAGCTGCCACGAGAAAAGCTAGGGCTGCTCGAGGGCACTAGACCGAACGTGGTACTACATTTGAGTCGACTCTATTGACTCCCGTTTCGGAACCGTTCAGCCAAGGTCAGCGCAGTATTGGTCTCGGTGGTCCAATTTCGACAAACGTAGTTTTTTGCTTGTAACCAAGCCCCAAATGCCGATTGCTGGATGAGGCCTTTTCGAATTTATTACTATAAAGTATAACAAGGAATAACAAATCACTCGGAATTCCAATAACTGTCTGAACGTTTTTGTTTGGGTTTGGTTTGTTGATGCTTAATACTTTATTGTCATTGTTGATCAACTACCATTATGTAGGACAATCCTTTTAGTTTATGCTGTTACTCAGCAACAAAAAGCCTGATAATCATCAAGTCTTGGTGGCTGAAAAGAAGCAGTTCTGCAGTTGATAGCAGCCTTTTGATATGGGGTTACTCTAGGCCAAGAACAGTAAGGTGTTAGTAATCCAAAAATGTGTTACAAGTTTGAATTATTTCTGATCGATTTACAATAAATGGCACTACTCACTAGTTCACTTTTGTTACTTTTCGGCGTATACATTATTTATACTTTTTAATTAAATGCAAGCTATACCGTTTAAACGCATTTGCAAATATCGAGTTTGTTTATAACGTCATTTAAACATTCAAAAAGGTGTTATCGTATTTCAAAGGATGTTTATGGAGAACATCCTCTTAATGAAATAACTTGTCGCATGCTTCTTGCACGGTTTTAAAAGCAGCGATTTTAATTGGCAACACCAAGAGCGTTTGCTGATGAGGAATTGAAAGCATTGGTCGATCAGGACCGATGTCAAATCCAGTTTGCTTGTTTGTTGGGGGTTGCCCACATGTCAACTTTCAAACGGATGAATGCTAGTGAGAAATGAGAGAAATGCGTTATTGAGTTCAATGTAAATGAAAAAAGAAAGTGACACCGAAAGGAGGAAACCCATTTGAGAATTTCTGCTTGCACGCCAGAGCAGCTAGCGGTTAGTATACCCAATTGTCAATCGCCATGAAAGAGGGAAGAAAATCGTCTTAACGTACATCCCAAACGCATAAAAGGCGAAATATTCAATGCGCGATGGTTATGCCATGTGCATGGTGAGATATGAAATATATGCTGCATTATGAGCGGCCACATCCTTGCAAAACTATTGATCGCCGACACTATCGACTACATTCAATGCGACTGATGGAAACCTAAGATCGCAAAACTACCTGGAAGATTAGAGATTGCAATAACCGATGACGGACACTTTACTTTCATCCCGATACTTTTCGATTTGTAGTTAGGGTACAACTTACGAATAAAAACGGCAACAGTTTAAGATGCTGTCTGTTGAGAACAACTAGGATAACGCAAAAGAACTGGGGCCCGCAGCTTAAAAGCAACAGAGAAACGGAGATCCTCTCGATAGGCATCGGGCGAATTAAAGTCTAGTATTGACTGTTACAGTTGCTTCAGAAATCAGGACTACGCAAGCAAGCATACAAAGGAAATTTATTAGAAAGAGAGCTTCCTTGAAACATTCAAGAAATTAATTGCAAGGGATAGCTTTAAGAAATTTATTGGATTTCAAGTTACTTTACTTACCTTTGGCTTCTTTATGTTACTCATTACTTTCTAATGGTTGTAGTATTCAAAATAACTATAAAATTAAAAGTAAAAAAGAATGAATAAATATGGAACCTGAGCTTCCTGCACAACCAGCAACGCATGCATTTTATTCCACCAACCAAGGTTTGGTGTCAAAAGCCTGCTCATCAGCATATGTAAACAAAAGCAGAACCTTGCGTCTCAGCGCGTCTGGCCCCGGATCCGACAGCCTTCGCGACACGCATTATTCGAACATCCTTAAAGCAAACCGCGAGAAGGATTACGCGCTGTCTTCGGCGAACCAGTGATGATCCTTAAACGGCCCGGCATGGCACGGTACCGGTACGTCGAAAATGGTTTCAATTGTTTCGCGTGTGACAAGGTACAATAGCACGCGGAAGACAAAGTGCTGCAGACTGTTGCCCACCAGCTGAACAGTACAAGCTCGTCGAAAGGAATTTCGTTTTCATGTTGGCTCCCTCCTTGCGGCGGCGATGATGATGCTGCTGCTGCGAGTTTGATAGCGAAACGGAGATTACACCCAGAAAACATGGCAAACGCGATGATCAGCCAGAGCTCCAGCAGAGGTGCGGTAGCCAGGTATCGCATGACCACAGATGCCGTGCCGAGCGTTCCCTTTACTCCTTGTTGGTGAACTATGCCTGTTTACTGGCTGCAGTTGCGGTTTAAGGCATCATCAGGCAGCCGATCCACTGACTTCACTGGCAGCACAGGAGCAGCTAGACAGGGTGCTCGGGCTGGCGGCCAGATTCCTGTTCCTTTTTTTTTTGTGCAGGAATTAAAACCGAGCCTCGGTGGCTTCGTTATCGAAGCCGATACGCGACGTTCTTTATGCGCTCAAAGGGGGGTTGTTCTTCGATGCATTGTTGCATGTTTCATGTGCGAGGTATGTGTGTGTGTGCGTGTGTGTGTGTGTGTGCCCTTGGTGTTCCGAGCATTCTCCTGGCATCGCATCCAGGCGGCCGTTGGCGTTGCAAACGCTCTCTTCATGATGCATTCGTTGCAGGCGATGGCGATGGCTTTCTGATGGCGTGCAGTGCGGTGGTGGCGTTCTCGGTATTCCCGATCCTCCCAAGCTAGTGTGTGCCAGGGGTAAACACGTCCGTAAAATGCATCACAAAATGGTGTGCAAATTCGATTTCTCGGCCACGGACGCGATCAGCGAGCGAGCGTCGTATGCGTGGCCGTTCGGATCCGGTGTTGTTTTCGCTCGCTACTACTCCAGCTGAGGCAACGGCAACCGGGACACCCGCCACAATGTATCCGGCCACCAACCATCGCCAAATGAAGCCAAAATCATGTTCTGGATGAAAAGCACGAAAAGTCCTCCCGCCATGGCATGACTTCCAAGCGGCTTGTCGCGCGAAACCCATTTTTTGTGTGGCATTTTAACCTTCCTTCCTTCCTTCGATCACGTTGACCATCGGCACTGGCGATGGACGCCAACGGCAACGATAGCTTTGTCCGCGTAAAGTAACCTAGCAACGCATCGGTTCGCGGTGGCCGCCCTCGATGATACCGCGCGCCGTAGCGTTCGTTCTGTTCGATGCCCTTAGGTGTCGATTAATTATTTAAAGTTTACTTTAAAAGCGTTGCTGGTGCTTTCCGGGTTTTTTTTATTCATTTCAGCGAGGCGCCAGGTATGTCGCTTTGTAACGTGCAACAAAGTGTTTACCCTTCTCGATGAGCACTTTTGAGCATAAACCAACATTTCATAACGATTCTGCTACACAACTCTGTATCGACAAACTGGTCTGAAAGTATGGAACGAAAAGATTGAGCTCCATTTCTGGCACTGACAATTTGGTTTGCATTATTCACAATAGAAGCTGATGGCGACGAGAGTGTACGAATGGTTTGCATTGGAGCACGATGCCGACAGCAGCACGATGACCAACTGCGATGCGAGTGGCACATATATTCATTATGTATGCATTTATGCATCCACACGCTGGATTTGTTCATCGTGATCTTTAGAAGAAGTCAAGAATAAACATACACTCGCACACACGCACACCAGAGAGTAGCTGGTAGCAGTGCGACAACATTCGATCGAGTGGCTGACGATTTGTCTCCATTAAATGGTAGCCACGTGTGGAGACAAGATTGATGACAAATCGGTAGCCAGATGGGGAATGCAGCGGTAGTCAGGGAGGTAAATTGGCAAATGAGCCAGCAGACCAATTTCAGGGAAAGTGTTCGGTTCGGTATATATTGAATTCGTTAAACGTGAAAGCATTTCCCTGGGATTTTTACTCTAAATTGTTCACAATAACATAGACTCGCGTATCATCAATATTCAAAAGCTTTTGCATACTCCGTTACAGGACGAAATGGCGAATCTATACTCCTCGACAGTAGATAAATCGTGAAGGGCAGTTAACAGCGAAGAATGATTTGGTTTGCGACATCTCCTCAGCTGCATATCTGTGGGATCGGGAGTGGAGAGAGGAACGGACACATTATGGGTTGTGAAGGTTAGGCATCCCATTGGACCATCGTCTTGAAGTACAATAAACCTTGAACTATATTCTTGGAGGTAGAGATATCCTCTAAAGTTAGTATTTTACACATTAGCACACACGCATTTATTCCAGTATTAGCACACACGCATTTATTCCAAGCAAAAAAATACTATTAAAAAGAAGAGAGTACAGCGCCCGAAATCTACAATGTCTTTTGTTGTTGTGTTTCGTTATTGTGAGTGTGTTCGGATAAATTTTTGCTAAGGTAAAACTGTTGAATTTTTTTTTTGCGCAAAAAAAATTACCGTTGAAAAGCGGTTAATTTAAATTTGAATTACTGCTCGAATCGAGTAATCAAACATTGTTAGCGCCATCTGGCGTTATGCACGCAAAGCAATGTAATGTGTCCTAACTCTAAGAAAAATTTCACGTTAGCCAGGACACACGGCACATGCTTTGTTTAGATACCGCCAGATGGTGCTACTGTTCTTTGATTACTTGATTCGAGCAGAAATTCTAATTTAAATTAACCGCTTTTCCGCGGGAACAGTTTTTTTCGCAAAAAAATGAAAAAATCCGCAGTTTTTCCGTAGCAGAAAAAGTTTTTCCGTAGCAGAAATTTATCGTAATACACTCGCAATAATCATTACTTACTTACTTACTTAGGTACGTGTGAGTAATCTACACACACCCCAATATAGCGAATTCAGGGTCCGTCCGCAGCTTTGCATAAACAGGACACTCCTCGCACAACACGCAATAATTTTCTCTTACTGCCACTCAGCCCCGTAAGTAGCTCAGGAAGTAGTCTGAAACCAAGCATTGAGTGGCTAACTGCATCATCTAATCTGTAACAATCTCCAGTCAATAGAACGATGATAATCTTTCATACATAAATGGATTTTAAATGTAATGTTAAGGATGGAATGGTAAAATGTGTTACGGAACGTAACACGTTATTTGCAAGCATCCGCAAGGTGCTATTGAATTGATTATGTTAAGAAGTGAGCACACTACTCTTTGCAATAAACCTTGGCATGTTACATCCGCTTCGTACATTTTTAATTGTACGAAAGACGAGCTATCGTATCAATAAAAGGAGAGCAATCTAAAGTTATCGTTATCACTTAGATTTGGCTCATATCTATAAATGATGTCGAAAACGATTCACATCGTCATAGGGGGAGGGGTTAAGATAAGACTTATCGAATTGAAAGTATAAGGGTAAAGAAGTAATGTTTGATGTTGGCTTTTTCATGATCGTCAGATGCAAGCAATCGAAGCTACAAGTAGGTCGAACATTCAACTGGTGAATCGATATACTTTTTAAGCAATAGTGAGTGTGTTGTGTTGGTGTAAGTGGTTTAAAGAACATTTTGTTATCGTTTAGTTGAAATTTCAGATCTGAAGATCTCTTTGATGTGCCTCAAAAACAAATAAATAAATAAAGAGTATTCCTGAAAGGAAAGGTAAGCATAGGAATGGGACATATTACAAGTAACAATGTTAAGCATACCTTTCATAAAAATAGGATTAAACATTCTCATCGTTCTGGTATTTCATTGAAATGCATCAAAATCTCTGTAGAGAAATTAGCGAAATGTCCATGATTTGGAATTTGTCTGAGAGTAGAATTAGTAACGTTATCCCTTGATTTAAACAGAACGAACAATGATGGTGGCATGTTACATTTTTTAAACAAGTTCATACATTTGTAAAACTAATGGTTATGGCTGAGCAAACCATTAGCGGTCGTTCAAATGAGCATAGTAGCGATCCACTTTGAAGATCTGCGCGAGTCGAGGGAATCATTTTTGTGGCAATAAATCCAGACCACATTGTGCCTAGAATTGAAATAAGCGTTGACGCATTCGACGTGGCGGGGTTGAGTGATAATCAGAATGGCATAAACTAGCCATTGCCATGGGCATGCGTTTCCATATATAGCAACGCGATACGTCCTTATCATCATTCCGCGGTTATCAAGTCTCACAATAGGTTCTTGCAAGTCCAACGCTTCATAAGTAACAGCTTGCACTGACTGTTTAGTCGCGTACAGTTTACGAACTGAGGAAGTACACTATAAAATATGTGATTTTTGATCAATTTTGGGATTTGTTTAAATTGTGATGAAACAGCCAATAGAAACCTCTACCGCGTTCAATTGCAACTGAAGTGTTTGAAAACAAATTTGTTCAATTGATATAATGGTAAAAAACGTGCTATCGTTCTATTATTTGAAGTGCGTCGATGACAACTGGGATGGGAGTTGGTAAATAGGCTTACCATCTTTTCCCGTTTTGGATTGTTCGGCGAGTTTATAATTGTTTAAGTATTTTTTGCAAAATTGCAAATAAAATTAATTTCTGCATTATAGATCAACTTTGATAAACAATTGTATGAAAGTAAACATTCCTTTTTTTAGCTTTTTCATCCATAGTTTGATTGAATGCAAAAAACTACAACTATTCGTTTGTTGTCCAACGTATAATCGACGCAACGCAGATGGCAGATTCAGGATCATCCAGTGGCACTAGCGGCCATAATCCTGCAGTTAAAGAGAACTGCTGATAATGATAGTGGTATTTCGTCTTCAATAAAAAGGAAGAAACCAGATGACGATCTTGCTGCAACACTCACGAAACCAAACCTTTCGGGGATTAAAAGCTTCCTGCATGGCATATCGTATCAGATCAAACTCTGCATTTTTGTTTGCTTGGCAAATGCTAAAAAGGCGTTGGATCCGACAAACAACTTTAGCTTCAAGGTCGTAGCAGAGGATCTCGATGCCGGAAAATTCGATGACATCGTATACTATTTCACGGATGGTAACAAGAAAGGATCACTAAAGATCCAAGCGAAGCACAAAATTGGAACGCCTATCCCCAAGATAATTCTGAACGATTTCATGACCGAGCGAGATGGCAACAATCCTTTTGCTCTCCAGAAATATTTTGTATCATTTTATGATCAAAAACTGCAGACGGCTGATATGGAAGGATTGATCATCTGCACCAACTCGGATATAGACGAAAACGCCAGAGATATATGGCAGGCAGTAGATGTCAATGCCTCAACGAGCAGTTCAACTTCATCATTGGACTCTTACATCTCATCCTTATTCGCCAAAGTTGGAGGTAAATGCTATCAACTAGACTACGATAAACTGAAGGACGGTAAACTGAACAAACTGTACGAATTGTTCAAACAATGTACCAAACGTGGTAGGTTGGTCAAGCTGTTGGTCAATGCCATCAAATCGAAGGAGAAAATAACTCGAAGAAACGTCCTCTTCAAGGAGTATCGTCTAGCCATTCTGGATATTATCGACAAACAGTCCATTTCAACAAATGGTTCGTACGGATTTACAAAAGAGTTTTTAGATTTATCCTCGCCCAATGCAACACCAGGCTATGAAGCATTTAGAAAGGAGTTCGATGAACAGTGCCAACAGGAATTAATCAATAGTAGTTCATCTAAAGATTCGTCAGGATTGGAAAACTTAAAATTGAAACGGGTGTTTGTAGCAAAAGATTTTTTCTCTGATTTCAAAAATGATGTAATTCTTCCAGAGATTTTCCCAGATGATAAGGATGATGAAAGTAAACTGAAGACATTTTGTGAACGTTTTCGTTTTGTTTGTGCTACCAAGAGTGAGCATGAGGTCGATGAATTAATACTAGAATTTTGGAGGGATTTGGTCTCCCACGATGATCAACGAAAAGGAGCTGTTGAGGAGAATGTGGCTATAGAGAAGCTATTCAAAACAAATTTCAATTGGTTGATGAATCCATTTGCTAAACCTTTGCACTCAGACGATATACAAAAAGACCTCGATAATATTAAAAACACACTAGCACATATCAAGTTGAAGGGCGCGTCAGAAAAACTCCGCAAGCAAGTAATGGGAACATCATTTAGAATCAATCCCGATGCTCTTAGAAATTCTGAGTTGTATGAGCAGGTTAAAAATGAAACCATTCTAGAAATAGAGGCATGCGATATGCAATTTGCAGGAGCACTATTAATAGACATTTTAAGTCTAGATGGTAAAGATCTTCATAATACTTTATTGCTTGAAGATGCCGCATTCACCGATGATTCGAAGACTGTAGAAGAGGTTTTTCGTTCCGCAGAACACTCCATTCATTTAATCATTTTTTGTGATCAAGCGTTCAAAACGGTCCAAAGCATAATACGACGGTGGAGAAAAGATACCCTAAAAGACACTTCAAAACATGTGTTTCTTATCAGGAAAGTAAGCGACACGCCAAGCGAGCTAAACTGTTTTACTATCAGCGATGTAAGTGAAGATTCATGGAAACAGTTCCTCGATGAAAATATTTCTATTTGCACAACAAGCCTTTCCCCAGCCAAGCTTTTCCAGCACACCTCGCCACTCTCAATTGAAGCATTTATAAAACTATTGGACTGGGGGAAGCAAATGGAAACAGATAACAACATTGAAAAAAATTATCGACTAATTAAAAACAGTTACGTTCAACGTTATTGGATTGAACAAAAAAGGGAACTAAAAGCAGAGAATCTAGATCGCGATGACTATATCGAAATTTATAGTAGAATTCATGACATATATAAAATCCAAAAGAATGTCCTGAGTTTTGCGGAAATAACCGAACAGATGAAGAAATATTCAAAATTCGATAAGATTTTCACGGAGACACCTAATAGATTGGGCGATGATGAACCAATAATTGAAAATAAAGCTAACAAGCTATTGGTATTATTGGGAGAGTCGGGGTTTGGAAAGTCAACGAATCTCACATGGTTGGCTTGGCATATGAGGAAACGATATCCTACATCGTGGGTTGTTCGATGCAACCTATCGGATCACTGTACCGATTTCCAACCCTTCAGAAAGCGTTCATTGAACCAGGATGGAACGGTTATAAATAAAAATGAAGCATTGATAATGTTGCATGAGCTCATTCATTTATCGCTCGTGGACATGTCTAATGTCGATTTACAAACTGTAAGGTTGAATGCACGTAAATGTTCTGAGTGTCTAGTTCTTTCTAATGGACAAGTAAAATTAGACGAAAAATTGATGGAACGTCATGGTTTGTCTCTAAAAAACTCTATATTATTGCGGGTCTTCGCTGAAAAGTTTAACGCAGGCGAATTGATCTTGTTCCTGGACGGGTTCGATGAAATCGCGCCTCACTATAAGGAGGTGGTGTTGCAATTTCTCTCTCTGTTTGCACAATTTGATGGAGTGAGAAAATTATACCTCACCAGCCGTCCCTACAGTTTCAAACAACAATTCGGCGAGTCATTCAAAAAGTTGGCGTTTTTCCAATTAGAACCTCTTTTGCTACATGATAAAGCCACAATGCTACATAAGATGATGAAGTCGAAAATGCAGGAAGAACACATTGACAATGATGTATCTGACTTTTGTAAAGCATTGTGTGTCACGTTAATTTTTAGTCTAGATGAAATGAGTGACATACCATTGAATCTTATGATGTCAGTAGATATTTTAACGCGGCTGTCTGATCGGTACATCAACATTGCTGCCAAAACGGCCAGTATAAATTTATTCAATGTAACAAGTGGCATGTCCAAACCATGGTTTATTGTGCAAAACTTTGTGGATATCAAAATCAATCTGATATGTTGTAAACTAGGAGCGAATTTGAATGCTTCTGACAATCCAATTTTGATAGATAAATTTAGCAAATTGATTGAAACAGTAACGCGACAACATGAATTATTATCACTATTCGTATTATTTGACAAAAACGAGCTAAAACAGATCTTATCGAATATTGAGATAGATGAGGCAACAACTTACATGGAAGAAATACGTGAAGCCAGAGAGAAAACGGGCATTATTCACGGAATCCTGGATGATATTCCACTGTTCATTCATCGAACATTCGCTGAATACTTTGCTGGTTTGTGGATTATCAAGCGACAAACAAATAGTGAACAAAATGACAAGATTAACATATCCGGCCTAGAGTCATTCTGGAAGCATAATGATCTACGAATGAATATTGATAGAGTTCTGGCTCAAAACTATCCTCTCCATGTTGCTATCATTGATGGGTCAACAAAACTACACTCATTATTTTCAGCTAACCCAGAGGCTTTAAATATGAGAGATGATGGAAATAGAACTCCGTTGTACTTAATGGCAAGTTACAAGAGCTATCAGCGAAATATGAAACTTTTGCCCCAATCTATAGATTCTGACATAGTAAACCAAAAAGAGAACATATTGGGTTGGACCGCCTTGGATTGCACATTCTATTCACATTTTCGCTCCTTAAAGGGGAATTCATATGACTCTCAGTTTGCATATTATCTTTTGAAAAATGGGGCCTCAATAAATGCAGATGTACTTTATGCACAGGTAGTTTCATCTTTACCAGTGAAAGTTAGACAGGCAGCTGCTTATGCCAAATTTGTTATGCAATATTTGAGCCAACTAGGATTCCAGTACGAATCGTCCGATACGGCCAAAACTATGAAACAGTTTTGCGATAAAGTGGCAGAGTATGTGATCAACGAAACATCTACTAGTTTTGGGCAAAGCGAGCTTACTGTTGGAGAAAAGTCAATTTTGAAGGACATTATTACAGAAGATTCAGTTTGGATGCTGGAGAGTATAACTAAGCGTTTGGGTAATCCTGAGCATGTCAATTTAGTGATTAGAAAAACATTGCAAAAAGCACTTAAAGAGAAAAGAGTTTGTGTGTTAAAACACATTTTAGCAAACAATCCATCTTTGTTAACGGAGCAAATTTTTCAGGAATGCATAGCAATGAGTGTGGTTGGAGATTACAAAAATGAATTTAAATCCTTTGTCGATGTTTATTGTCGTTCGATAGACATGAAAAATTTTCAAGCTAGTCCGAATTATAAGATAGACCAATCAAACTCTCTGTTTTGTCTTTTAGGGGTTAATGAAGAGGAAATTTTAAAAATATTTCAAATGAATGATGTAATAACGGATAATATAAAAATGACAAACTATAACCCGTCTCCTGCGATAGAGATTGACAAAAACATACTATCGGTATTGATAACATGTGTCGTTTCAGCACAGCCTTTCATGCTAGGGTATCTGAAAGAATCATGTAAGCTTAAACTTTGTCCCAGTCTTGTTTACTATCTGGCCCGTGTAACTGATTGTTTCGTTAAGGAATCGGAGGAAAATTATAAACGCGGGGTGAAGTTGGATCTCCTACAATCGGCCTACAAATGTCTGTTGGCTCAAGCATCGAATATTAGCGATGTCGAGGTGAAAGGAATGCTTTGCCTTGCCATAACATCAGGTCTCTTTAGTTTCTCAAAATGTCTGATTGAGCGTTACAAAATTGGCTTGCAAACAGTTGATGAATTAAATGATTGGAATGCGTTGCAAGTATGTGTTTCACGCCCACGGAGTAATGATGTTGATGTTGAAGAATCAATGTTCGGATTATTTCGTTTCTTGTTAAATGGAAGAGAAATGGATTGTTTTGGAACTGTCGGTCACAGTATTCTTTACTTTACAATCGCGAATGGCCACGAAAATATTTTAAATTTTATCATTGCCCGAAAATTAGGGCTCAATCAACTAAAAGATATTGAAAGTCTAGGTGTTGATGCCATTCCAAATTTAACATTTTGTTATCGTGCAATTTACGAGGTATCCAATAGTGTCGGTGAGAATGGATGCTACCATCAGGTACTTTGCATGGTAGCCAAACAAATCGCTAATATTTCATCAACTATTCATACTGAATTAAACCAAGAATCCAATAGTGGCCACTTGTTATTACAAGAAAATGCCCAAGTGTTGTACCCAGTTGCTATGAAATGTAAATCTCTCTTCTTGATGTACTATTTGCATCGTGAATTCTCTTGTACGCTTCCAGCATCAATCGATGGTGCAGAATGGTTAGCATGGATTGAGATGAGTTTGTATTCGTCTGAGTTCCGTTTATTCCAATGGATTGTCAGACAATATTGTGTTGCTCATCACGTTAGTTTTCCTATAGAAAATGACGGTAATGAGCATATTGCTTGTGATGTTGTTAAAGAATTTGATGATGATAAGTATGATCCGAAGCATATCAATATAGAAGGATTGGTTAAGCAGACCGAAGCGAAACTATCGCATTACAAATCTAAGGAAGAAGTATGCATCTTGAAGCTTGTGGTTCTAACGGTGAGTCTTGGAAATGAATTAGGCACCAAATACCTGTGTGAAACATTAAGCGTAATCATGACTCAGAAGGTTCTATTCGATATTATTGAAATTGCACATAAAATTGGTAGATTAAATTTTAGATCTAAATGTAGTCCTAGTTTAGAGGCGATTTACAAATATCTGTTTGGAAAGCTTCTTGAAACAGATGCAGAAAATAGAAATATGTTACATCTCGCTTCAGATTCGGGGCTCAACTGTTTAGTAAATTGGTTATTGAAGCAAAATTTTATAAAGGCCACACTAACCAATAATAAGGATATGTGTAATTTTCTCCATTATTATTCTTCATGTAATCCTGAAATGCATTATTGCGACATATCACAACTAAATCTTTTTCGAGACATATTACACGGTGTGCTTGAGTACGATCATATTACAATCGAGGGCACGACCCAAGGTCGCGATCAAAAACTCAAAGAAATCTGCTTCAACAATAATGAAGGAAGAAAGAGTGTAATCGACGTGGCTATTGCGGTTGGTGCCATAAAAAAGGTGGAATATATCATTAAATTACGTCTTGGAATTGGAATTGGTAACATAGACAAACATATAATATGGAATGAAGATGAATGTTCAAGGTTCAGGGACTCCTTTGATGTGGTAGACCAAATAGCAGCTCACCTTCCATTCAATGTAGAAACTGAAGAGCTTCTAGATAGTATAGCCAGATCAATCGACAGCTTTAGATACAAAAAAATCAAACATATAACTCAAGAAGCAAATGTAGAAGCTCATATCGTTAAGGAAGCTTGTCACGCAGCTGTCAAGTATAGATCGGTCTCAACATTGGAACATCTGATCATGGTGCGCAAAAGTCAAATGGTTCAATCATTGGCAACCAGTACTAGCAGAGAATTGTATGCCTGCATGATGGAATGCATCCGACAAGACAGAACAAACTTGTTTAGAGTGCTCCTGGGTCACTATCGCACCGTACAAGGTATTCTACCTAGTACAAAGGTTGAGTATGAAGAGGAGTTAAATGATGGTAAAGTGAACGCCACAACACAAAGGTATATGATACGATGGTCAGTCGCACATCAAATGTCTCAAGGTGTGACTACCAAACAGGAATATCTACCACTTCTTATACTGTCATCAGCGTATGGGAGGCTTTCGATGACAAAGTCTTTAGTTCTGATGCTTCAGCTTGTAGTGAGTAAGCAGTTGATTCTGTTACTCATAAAAACCGCGATATACATAAGGAATGACGAGCATAGAGTATCAGTGTATGAATATCTATCAAGTGTTAGTGAGAGAAATATTAATTTGTTGCATCTTTGCGCTCAAAGTGGGGATGAGAAAATGGTCAAGTATCTCATAAAACATAAACTACTAGACCCATATGAAGTAGACCTGCAGAATCGATGGAATGCTGGTCACTATAGTGTTTCGGAAAGGAATTGTGACTTTGAGGGTTTGTGGAATGCTATTTACACATTTCAATGCCTTATGGAGGATAGTAATATGGATTGCTTCGCGGCGTTCGATCTATGTGGACGAAATGTTCTTCACTTAGCGATGGAAAATGGCCACACAGAAGTAGTAGAGTACATAATTAAACACAGGTTGAACATTTTTCCTCTTAGAAGACCAGGAAGTGCCATTGATACGGAATTATACGATGAATTATACAATGCCTGGAACTTAGCGAAAGTAAATGAATGCATCGACGAATTACAGCGAATGAAACCATTCCTTCCGGATAATAGAAAATTGCTATATGTAATACAGACATTAACGAATCGAAGGAAATTCTTAATGTCGTTTGCACAAGCTTTTCACACTTTCCCATTGCACACCAACTAGGCCTGACGCTTTGATAATGTTGTCCTCATCGCAATCATCAGTGACTGAGATAACTAGATAAGTATGGTTATATTTTATACTGCTGTATCCAGCATAATATGAATAAAATACATTTTTTTAAATAAAGGTTTTCACCATTAAACACTGAACAAGAATTAATGTTTTAATCTGCTCTAAACCACCAGTCTACTAACCACCACACTAGCTGATCATCAAAGGCGCTACGTAGTAGTGACACTAAACAAGTGATAAAAACGAAGGGAACATGTTGCAAAAAGCGGAGCGACACGATCATGCTCTCGGATTTCAAATGTACGTCGAATCCAGAACGTCTGCGCGAACCGGTATTCCAGTTGCGAAGTGAACATCGCATTCAAGATCATCAGTGACGCATCTGCATCGCGCATCGCGTATTATCCTAAGCGATATTGTACATCTATGCGTCAAGCCAATTTCTCCGATCTAGAACGATCTTCTCTGGCAGTGGTAGTAGAGCCTACTGCACACGCGAACCACTTGCTTCACATGGCTCGACTATACGACTCCTGCGATCGCTCACCAGATTTCAACGACAGCGAAGGAAACAGTGCGTTTATGG
The DNA here is from genome assembly GCF_943734745.1 of Anopheles darlingi. Lineage (NCBI taxonomy): Eukaryota > Metazoa > Arthropoda > Insecta > Diptera > Culicidae > Anopheles > Anopheles darlingi. The sequence continues at coordinate 26,173,810 of NC_064875.1, read as the reverse complement.
AAAATCAATGTAGACAGCTGTTATGGTTTTTGGTTGTAGTTAATTTTTAATGTGTGTCATAAGGCCAGTTATTTTACAGTAACCATAATAATAAAAATAATTATAATGAGTATTAGAAAATGAATATAAAACCTGGCGTCGTATAGATCGAATGTGATAGCGGTCAGCTTCGGTATTGGACATGCTATGAGAAATCCAGCCGATGACCAACTACCATACGTTTTCGTTGGCCTCCCGGGAGAACAAAAAGGACGGTGTGTGTCTAAAACGGCAAAGATGGTAACATAAGTTTCTGGTACATTTATTTTGAATAAATCCTATTATCCCTGAATCACTTGATCGGAACAATTCTCTGAGGAGATCTTGATCGTACGCTCCACTTTCAATCTGCTTTTAATTTAATTTATTTTGTCCGATTGTTCAAGCTAGCATTCCTCTGCAGCTGCTCTCGATAGTTTCGCATCAAATTCAAGCTTAACAATCTTTTGCAACTGGGCGAAGAAGTCCAGTATGTGGAATGCGTTCATGGGTGTTCCAGAGGGCCTAGCGCGGGTGGATTCTAATACTGAAAGAATTGGCGACAGTGCTGCTGCGGGAATGTTCTCGGGTGTATTTTCGGGTTTGTTTCGTGTTCCGGCAGAATACGCCATGCTTCTGCTAGTGTGTCCCGGTACAGCTCTTCATACACCTGCACCATTCCTGGGGAATTCACAAAATTTGCACTATTCAACCACTTGTTTAAATTGGACAGTAAATGCTCTAACGCCTCTACTTGATATTTATTGTCGCTATTAGATGAATATTAGTTCAGTTGTGAAAACTGAATACAATATAGAAACTGAATTATAGATGGATGGCACCGAAATGATGTTGGATTGCTGTTTTGCTGTAAGCCAAACCAGTTCTGACCTGCCGATGAAGTAATATAAATTCTTTCCAAGAATTTATCTTTTCTTTCATGGTCGCATCCGGCTGGGTTGGAACCGATTGGAAACCGATTCTAAAGCCTGGCCACACAAAATAGGTCATATCTCAGCCAAAAAATGAAAAAATGTAAAAAGAAAAGAAAAGTGATATTTTTGTTATTTTTGAATTGATATTTTTTGAATTTTTACATTTGTACATTAACAGCACCAACACTTTTTTGCACAGTACTGCAAGTCACATAATTTTCCCTCTTGGTGTACATCACCTTCGTTTCAGTTAATTTTTATACATTTTTCCAGAACATCGTGGCATTCGGATTGATAGTTTTCCTATGAAATCAATCTATTTGAATACAAAATATTAACGCCATACCTTTGGCAAGAACAGCTATCTAAATCATGCCAAATTTACACAGCACCATTGGTGAACAAATGAAGGACAGAAACCTTTCCTGTAGGCATTTTTCATTGAAAAATTTCGAATGAACGATGTCCAAATGGTGAAAACACTTTATTTGTCGTCCCAATTGCAGATCCCATGCTGAAGCTGAATCATCTTACGACCAAATTTATCTCTGTAAATAAACCAAAACCTTTCTTCTGTATCACATGCAACTTTGATGCGCGTTTCCCAAATCCTGCGTTTTAACACCGTACCATAAAAACTGCTTTTGGTTCAGATTTACTGTAGCACCCTCTTAAATCCATCGATATCGAAGTAAGTTGGTGTGTGCCCAGTTATTCTTTAAAATCCTTAATATCCTATCAAGCGCAAGTTTTATGAACACGAAATAAACACCATATAAGAAAAGGATATAATTGAAAGATGTCAGAAAATGGTAAAAAAACATATTTGTTAGTAAAAAATATCTCTTTTTTCTTTATAGTATAACTGTTGGAGATGCATTCGAATGCCCTTTGCCCAATAGTAGCAGACTCTCATGTGCTGGCATGAACGATCTAAATACACTAGCATTGATGAATTAAGGATCTGTAAGTGACATTCCTGTAAACTCACATCTTCAAATTGGGTTTCAAACCGGTACCGAACCATTTCATTACTATCAAGCTCGGGAAGTTGTGTCCTGTGCTAAGAGTCCGTCAAGAGCTACCCTTTCTTGGTGTCACTCGCTTGTCTCAGAACACAATAATCCATCCAGTGCATTACTGCATCAAGCAGAAGCTCTAGGGATAAACGATCTTCCCCTAGATTTACGTCTTTCTATCCAGCCCAGAATGCCCACGAGTGTGATCGATCCAAATTTCTCAATAAAAATGTTTTGTTGACATACATGTGGTCCAGGTGTCTCATAGCGACATCGTGATAAAATCTGATCAGAACAGAATTTGATTTACAATCATCTCGATGATACGAGCTACGAGATCAGAATGTCATGAACGCTTCACTAACCGCTCACGATTTGCTCACATCTCTCGCGCACAATTTATTCGATTTTCCAAAAAGATGAGGACCGCAGCCTGGGATCGTAAAACGAGAATTATGAAAACCTCACCACCACCACAACGACCACCACCATCAACCAAAGCTTCCGCTAACTATTAATAGTGTTTCTTTTCGTTTTATCACCCCGATCGAACGAACGAACGAACCAACGACTCGTCGTCTGACTCTGCCTGACTTTACGCGTGCCTTTACGGTTGCTTACAAGGTTTGGAGGCTGAAGCCACGAAGAAAGATGAGGAGTGAGCGAGTTTTTATTAAATTAAATTCTCTAAATTTGAATGATTTATGCTGATGCCCGGACCAGCCCGGCAGAGCATGATGGAAACCACGCTGCCATAACCCGATCATCTCGTGATGGAATTCATGTGGTTTTCCAGCCAATTTTTTACGGCACCCTTTAGCGGATTGTCATCGTGGTCTTTCTCGCCGCCGAGGGTGAAGAGCAATAGCATAGCAGGAGATATGTGTCTGTGTGTGGCGGTTTGTGTGTGTGTGTGTGTGTATGGTTGACGGCATGCGGCCACGGGGCCATGCGAGAGATCACCTCGCCATACGAGCATCGTCATGCCGCTCGCGCGCTGATGAATGTTGAGTGTGATGACTTCTAATAATTTATTACATTTTTATTATTCGCTGCATCCGGGGCCAAGAACCGGGTGGTGGTGATGGTGATGGTGGTGGTGACGGTGTGTGAAATTGAGAGAAGATGGGCCATGGCCGCCGGCTCCAGCGTTCTCGAGTATGTCGAGTACGGTCTTGGCTGTGAGCGAGAAGAAATGCGACCACCGGTCGTCCGGTCCGGGCTCGAGAAGAATGATGAACTTTAACATTGTCCAATCGTACCGCTCGCCGCTCGCTAGATACGACGGGCGAATGCGGATGAAAGGCAGGACTCAAAGTGCGGTTATTAATTTTACGTTCATTTCCATAATACCAGCACGCGGAACGAGCGCTAGAAAGTGTCGCCAAGCATGACGCCCGTTCCTTGGTCGCGGCGTTCCGAGGCTCTGTGGTTGTGTGGTTGAAATTAGAATATTAAAACTTTTCAAATGTTGCCCGTAAAAGATGTGTGAAAACGCAGCCGTGTGTGCGCGGTGCGAAGAAGGTGAGAAAAAAAGTAATTAAATTTCATTTTCTATTCTAATAACGTAATCAACGCCTTGGGGTTGAGTTCTAGATTAGAGTAATAAACAGCAGTGTAATGATGCCAATGTAAATTAATCAATGAAGTCACTGGCAGACCATGGGTTAGCTGGATTACTGTTGCTTGAAAGGAAAAAGACACATTGCAACACATTTCTTTGTTATGTTTCGTTAACATACAAAGCAATGTGATGGAATCACAATGTGTCTTTCGCTTCATGTACGTTAAGATGGTGGAATTTTGAAAGAAATTTAGGTAAAACTGCTAACTAAAGATTACTTAGCTGTTGTCAATGGCTATTATGTGTGATAGAGTTCATGAATCGCCTTTGACACCATGAAATACAAAGAAGGTTGTAGGATAATATGTCATACCTTCTGCGGGCGCTCGCAGATCGCTTGTTGTTTGTTGTTGAACTACTACTGGTACACAAAAAATGCCGCTTTAAATCAATGTTGATTAGAATTTTAATCTAGAAGAGACAATCTTGCCCATATTTTCGCTTCGTAACATGTACATATAAACATGTTTATTGTTTGACGCAAGCATTTATCATCTGAATTTAATTTTATATCTGCCATTTGCTGGTAAGGTATTCATTTCAATATTGTTCCAGTGTTACTAATTGAAGCATGTAACGTAGAAACTTTCTTGCCAATGCACTCGATCATATATACGAAATAAGGACGAAAATATTGAAAATTGTTTGCAATAAACAGAACCCAACAATTTTAGAATGTTTTGCCGAAACTTTGTTTGGTTTCTTTTTGCAGAAAAATGTTTGCTATACAAAGTCTTTACGCTTTTCTTTGAGAATATATAAAAATCAATTTGGAACACATGTTAAATATAAACTCTTAGCACTAGAAACGGAAACGTAAAAATGGATCATAATTTTCCCTTAGGGCAGTGTAAGTGCATTGCTTCGGTCAGTAGACTTTGTTGCCTTCAGTCGTCAAACATTTTTAAGACTCTTTAAACAAACGTAGCCTTTGGAAACCCGTGTTTCGCCTCATTATATTACATCTGATATAAATTGTGTTCTATATATTCCATTAACCCAATTGAAATAACTTGAGATTGAAATAACTGACTTACACGAATGAATGTATCAATTCTCTATTATTGCTTGAATTAACAAATTAATGAAGTATTCTATATTCACCTAATGTAGGCTATGTAGACAGAAAATTTAATTTATCTATATCACATGCATAGCTCAAAGTATTCCATCCACTAAGAAGAAGAAGAAGAAGAAGACGAAGAAGAAAAAGAAGAAAAAGAAAAAGGTGGAATGCATCTGTTCCAAGTCTCATCCACTACCAACCGAAACGGAGTCTGCTGGCTTCTGCGGAAACAATCATCTCATCAACCGCCTGCCGGTCCTTCCGCCATACTGTTACCACCGAAAACAGTGAATAATGACCGGCGAGGTGGGAAAGTAATACCTGCGGCATCGCGGTGTGATCAGCGATGGCACCCTCTCGTCCCGGACCCCACAATTATCTAATGATAGTCCCCCCCCATCGTTCCAGTAGTGAGCAGCTTCATCTTAACTAGTCCCGGGGGATGCATAATTTTCCGAGCCCGAATCGATTGGCGGTCCGATTCACCATCGACAGAAACTGCAATTTGCACACCCCCTGGCCATCCCCAAAAACCGATCCCCCACCACACGACGAACGTGAAACAATCATCATAAAGGAAGTGAACTGTCAAACCACTGCTTCCCCCCCACAAACACCGACAACGAACACGTTTTACCGCGCGTGACGGTCCCCCAAAATGGGAGAGTTACTTCGACAGCCGCTACCAAAAGTCAAAAGTTCGGGAACTATCAAACGATGATAATTAGTCCCGAAGGAAGGGCGAAAGGAGGGAAGTCACCGGAACCCGGCAGGAGGCGTTGCACTCGGCGCTGCACTGCTGCTAATGGTTATTGGTGTGCCAACTTCGATGCCGCGGATGTTAATTAGAGAAATGAATTGATAATGATGGCCGCACGATAAGATTAAGACGGAAGTGAACGGATAAGATCTGAAATGAATTTTCGCAAAGTGCAGATGTCACTATAGAAGATGGTGGCTTTTCGATTTCGCCGCTACTCCGACGCTACTCTGGCGACGATCCACGAGCTGAACTCATAGAGCACCGCTCCGGAGATTGGCCCCGGAATTGGCCCGGGATCGATCGCAACCGAAATCAAGAATCCGCCGGTTGGCCAAAGGCAGTTTCGCGCACAAAGTTCCGTGACATTCCACGGTGGCGCGTCAACCCCGAAAAGCCTCCGGATTTGCCACGGTGATGTCACGCTCGAGTGGAGAACTTTCTCACACAAATCGAAGGCGGCGACGGCGGCGATCGCATTCTACAGAAATCGTGACCGTCCCGGCGAATGGCCGAATCCGTTGTATTATAATTTTATAAATGCTCAATAAAACACAATAAACCAATCAATAATCAATTGCATGCATTGCATGGCGGTGAACTGAGGCTTGGCATCTCTTCGTTCGGTTGCTGCCTTGCCGTCCGTTGGGGGTGGGGTGGGGCACAACAGACGACGAACGACGCCCGGTCTGTCTGGGGCGGCATATTGAAATGACAAAAAATCGTGAATTTCAAGAGAAATATGATTCAGACGGTACGATAACGGTGGATGAAGGAGTCGGCCTGAAGCTTGATCCGGGAGAGACGATGTTAGAATAGACGATGTTTCGTGCCGTTGCTGTTGCTGCTGTTCGTATTCGGTGCACTTTGCGAGACGCAATTGAAGGTGGTCAAAATGAAGAGTTAAATAGAAAAAAAAAAGATTTCTGATGAATAAAACGTTTTCATATAGCGAATCCGAATAATCCACTATGGAGGGGATTATCTGAGCATATGTGAGCTAGAAATGGGTTTTTTAAGCATCTTTTTAAGAATATTTGGTAAGTGTTAGGTAGGGGAGTAGTATTTGTTAAAAGATACACCCATAGCAATAATTTCAGATAAACGTGTCTTCATAAATGCATATTTTTCGGGGTCCTTCGTAACGCCATGCTGAATGATCTGAGGTATACATAGACAACACCAATTGCCATTGATATTTTCCTAGCTACCCTTGTTAAGTTTTTGTTATTTTCTCGATTTTTTAATATTTGGAAGCATTTTGTTTTTAAACCATCATTTTGGTTTGCTTAAAACATTCTTTTATGTAATTATTTAAAAAAAAGTATCACAAAATGTTATGCAAATTTAAAAGGGCACCTGGTAAATAGTGTGTTGATAAAGTTTTCAAAATATCAAGAGGTTCAAGTAAGCAATTTTAATGCCATTGCATTGATGCGCCATGCCAATAAAATTAATTTAATGCCATTGCATTGCGATTGATAGCATTGAAGAAAGATCCTTTAATGCCGCGAACAGCACAAGACGCAACTTTTCAAAAATCAATATCTTTGACAGTTTAATTTCAATTGGCCCAACATTTTTACGGAGCAAGAATCTTGAAAGGATCAGTATTAATGAAAAAATGTATAAAATAAATGTCACTAAACACACCTAAACCCTCGTAGAAATACAGGAGTCTGAGTAGAAGTAATCTCTTCTAGAGTAATTGAGTAAATGAGGAAAGGTTTATTACTGAGTATAAGTATAGCAAAACGTATTAGAAATAAAGCAGATGTTGATCCCATTGTGTGCTCTAGATTCCTTTCTGTCTGATCATACTAAAGTGAGTTCGATCGTTGACGAAACCCTTCAGCAACCTACTGTAACCTTTAGTCGCGGCGGACAGTTCATCGCCTTGGTATCATCGCTCGACTTCGTGGCAACCGCTTCCTGGATTCCGTTGACCGTCTTACCGTACGTCTAGAGCCCACCACACCGCTCACGACAAACAAAGTCGCCAGAACTGATAAAGGGCCTCCGCGAAGTGCACCGGTTCTACATCGAGACCAGCATGTTCCAACATCGCGGATCTCATTCGCGATAGCGCGCGACCTACAGCGAACCCGTGTCATGGTCCTTGCATGGTGGCCCCACACATCAGCCCCTCCCACCCTATTTTATGTTTTCGTTCCTCGGTGCTTATGAGAACAAGGTAGACGGCAATGATCGTAGGGCGAGTGTTGATGCGGCTGCTACATGCTCCGGCTTACGGCTTTATTGTAATTTGGCTCTGATTACATGCATGCCACGGTGAGGCCAGTACCACGGTAACAACCTTGAGCAATCTTGCCTTGTCACTGGCGTCATCAAACCGTCGCCGACGACGACGACGACGACGACAACAACGAACCGACCGAACCGTGACGACATCTTGCTTGTTTCGTTCCCTGTCTGCTCGTCTATCGAGCGGATGATGGAATTCGTTAATTAGATGCATTACCATCCCGCACCACCCTTTTCGGAGAGAACAGTCTGTACTCTGTGCTACACCCGCTGGGTTGTCCTGGATGATTTTTAAGTTCCTTTTTCGCTGTTTCGTTTTTTTCGAATTCCCATTTCGATCCGCTTGTTCGGATCGGTGGATTGTTTAGGGTGTTACACGCCACGGCACAATGCTTTTTTTTTCGATAGGCGGAAGTTCAATGTCAACGGAGGTTTCGCGCGCGCGCGCTCGCGGGGTGTTGGAACATTCAAATCGTCGACCACGGTCCGTTCCAGCTCACCGACCACAGCGACCTTAACTAGACGTGGAGGTTAACGAGCCGCACGAAGAGCAGAAGTAGACATGGTGGCTCGCACCTCTTAAGAGAAACAATTGGGAGAAGTTTCGTCCGAGAATTTGTTCCCTAATAATAAACCATGTTGGATTCTCTTGTTAGTTTCCAGCACAAAATGTTCTAACATGTTTTTGAATGCTTAACAATCGTTTACATTTGTTAAGTTGATTCATAGTTGCCACCACTTTAAATTTATCTTCGTTAATTTAATGTTGAACATGATATGCCGTTTGTGCATTGAACTATTATTATAATGACTTCAAATAATTACAAATAAATAATTACAAGTACAATGATATCAAAGTATAATAAATTATACTTTCAACAGAGATATTGAATGAATGTATAAAGCACTAAAGAAATAGCTACTAGCTGCTAAATCCAATTTCTTTATATGCAGATATGATGGAAACGTAGAAACAACCTTTTTTCTCTTATTGGCTTTAGTCACAAGATGATCTCAATTTAAAATTTCCTAAATGTGCAGAAGATATATCAAACTAATGCATTATGCATGCTTCTATGCTGATGCAATATCTACAGTGCAACAGATATGTTCGATTACTTCAGGTACAGACTGCGTTCCAGATGCCCAGACTTTGAAATTATTAAAATTATATAGCCATGGCATTAGTTCTTTTGAAAATGGACATTAAAATCAGAACATGGTTCTTTGGACATGCAAATCAGTATTCTAATGTTAAAGAAGGGTATTTTTCAGGTAATGTGTTTGCAGTACAGGTTAATGGATTTTTTGATATTTTAATTTTTGAAGCATTTGGATGATTTTGATAAAAAAACTAAATTTTCTAAAAACTAATCACACAAGAAAGTTCCAGTCCCAAAAAAAAATCGTGATTCTTTTGAAAAATAATGTGCCGATGAAGTGATTGATGAATACCGATTTTGGTTGAAAACTTTGGTTTTTGGGTAGACTGTAAATGTGCAGAACCATTTTTCAAAAAGCTACATTTTTGGTAGTTTTGCTTCATTTAAGTAGAAATTGAATTGAACAGTTCTTAAAAACACTGTTGAGAAAAAACCAAATAAAAAAAAACGTCACGCATAAACTCTAATCACATAAGCACTGCACCGCCAATTCAATTAGCACAATCCAATCAAAGAACATCAGCTCGCTGATAAGCAAGCGACGAACCCGCCCGTCGCTACGCATTCCACAAAATTGCCTAGTTACCACCGAACGATGAACTAACTTTTCCAATGCTGTAATGAAACATTACGACCAAGCGCTTTACACACACACACACACCCTGTCCATTGCGTTCACTTCTGGATTGTAATCTGAGCTGCTACTTTTTCGGTGGGAGGGGGTCGTCCAAAATCCAATCTAATCGCAACACCGACCCCACCCTTTCCAACACTTTGCACAAAACTACAATCATCGAAAACTCTCGCCACCGGACGCTTTTCGCGACCGCGCGCTCGCCCACAGTACCTGCTACACTTTAACCGTCGACTTTTTGCTTCATAAGCAACATATTGACCATTCCGAAAAAGTTTCCACACAGCACCAGGGCGTGTGAGTATGGCGCCGCGGCCAGTGCGGTTGGACCGAGCGCGGAGCGGCGATGGTTGTTGAGAGAGTGAAATGAAAAAAGTTTCCAACCTGCGGGACCCGGACCGTCCACCACCGGTCATCGCAATTACATGGCGGCTGGCGGCATTCGCTTCAACACGCCCGCACCCACAATTGTCCTGCTGCGCCCAGCGTCAAGAGTGAGAGAGAGAGAGAGAGAGGTGCAATTCGCGGTTCAACCTTTTTCGGGGAGCCGCACAGGAACTCGTTTCTCGAATTGTGGTTAGCGACAGCAGGTTAGTGGCAGGCCCCGGGGGTTGGGGGATGAGAATGTTTCGACGGAAATCAATTTGTCCAGCAAGCAACGCAAAGGGCCCAAAGTCAAAAAGGCGTGCAGCCGAGCGGCGAGCAGTGTCCAGAGCGCCGTGAACGATGGAACTTCATTTTGCCGAAGCACGAACCAGCGCTGGTAGCGCACGATAGCGGAAGTGACCATCACCGCAACAGCAGCAGCACCGGCAGCAGCTCATCCTGGCGCTCTGGATGCACTCCTGGACCGAAAAAGGGGGAACCGATTCGATTTCGATCAAATATTCATTTTATTTTGCAGCGCTTTGTGGTTTAGCGCCGCGGTTTTCAGCAATCGGAGTCGGAATGGTGATGCACCGGTGTCGTTGATGCACCAGCGTGGATATTGCGTCGTCCTGGGCCTCATCCTGCGAAGGTGTGCGAACACCGTAGTAGCAGCTACTGCTACTGCTTCTCTTTCTCTCTCTATTCATCATGATGGTGGGCATCATGCAGGAGGAGGCCTGAATTTGATTAGCTTTTTTGGAGGCAGGATGAGGTTTTGTTTTTCACCGGACCCGGACCCTCTGTCTGTCCAACGCGAGGAGTCGAGAGCACAAACGTATGCACCGGATGCACCGGATGCACCCGATACAAACCGCAATCGAAACTTTGGTCCATCGCTGAGGATGAGAGGTGTAAGAACTGGGCTTTAAGCGAGGAGCGTTGTGTGAATTTCCCCTTTTTTCAATGGAGAGGCGCGTCCTGGTAGATATGCTAATGCCACCGATGATGATGATGATGATGATGGACTGATGATGATTTGAGGTTTTCGAGCAGCAGCAGCAGCAGCAGCAACAGCAAACCGTTAGCCCAGTGCTAGTAGATTGTAACCGAAAACCACACGATTTGGATCAGACAGACAGAACTGGCATCCGGAGGGAGGCCATCGAGCCCAACCAAAGGTCAGACCTCCTGCCCTTCGCTGCCGCTGTTATGCAATATGCCGCTACCTCTCAGTGGCCGTGTGGTGGTGGTGGTAAAGAGGCGTTGCGAGAGGGTAACTATCGCGCCCCGTAAACCACGATTTCAGCCTCGAGCGCCGTGGAGTTTTCGGTGCAAATATCACGAGGAATGCGGAATTGCAGAGAACGGCGGCGGCCGCGAGAGAGAAGAATTAGAAAACTGAACCGCGAATAAAGAACAGAAAATCGTGAGTAACGGTGAATTGCGTTGCGAGGTCGATGTTATTGCATTAGCACTTCTCTGGGCATCGTGGCATTAGACCCCCGGTGGGTGCCAGCCGCCATTGCTCTAGCTGCCATTCGCGCGCCATGCACGAGGATCTCAGAATCAATGGAAAGCATCGCTAGAAAGCGGTGTGCGGTGATTTTCAAGAAGAAAGAGGGCGGATAAATTCAGGAAGAATAGAAAAATGCTCCTTTAGATTTTACTCCTCTTCAAATAAATTGCGCTTTCAAACACAAAATAGTCAAATTGTCTTTTTTTCTTAGAGAACTAAGCATCACAGTTCTGATTCTCTACATAAATTGTAATGAATCTACTGTTGGACATTGTAGCATGTCTTTTTTTTTTAACATATATAATGACGGACGAGCCGTATGTTTATTAACAATTAATAACATAAATTGGGGTAGGACATTTCCTTCACTACCCATCGCCATATCCCGGGCTTGCTCGGTTGTGTTTGGTTTGGTGGATTTGGGTTTGGATCCTTTGTGGTCCGCCACAGATTGTGGAGTACGACAGTCTGTCGTCGTCCGTTGCGAAGGAGTACGTTGGACGTGGTATAATCGCCATCGCGCATTTGTTCGTGGCGTGGCGCGTTTCTTCGTGGCGTGGCGCGTTTCTTCGTGGCTTCTGCTGCTCCTCTCTCCTCCTGCCTCTTATTTGTGGGCTAGAACGTTATAAAAGGAAGAGAGGGCTCATTTTGTTGGGGGCTCTTCCTTGAAAGAGCCCGCCGTTGATTTCCCAACGCAAGCCTCTTAGGCGAGCGTCGGTCTTCTGCAGCCTGGCATTATTACATAAATCTAATATCTAATATACATAATACAGAACTAATACAGAGATCTATGTACATGAAATCTAATTACAACATTTATACAGAACATGCAAGGGAGGGGGATTCAGGGGACAATCTCGTTATCGTTGGCAAACTGGAAGATAACGGATAGGAAAGGGATGTCCCGAGCAGCCAGGATGTCGCGGACAGGAGTCGTATCTGATCTACCCATCGACCTTACGGTTGTTGCTGTTGGACATTGTAGCATGTCTGTTCGTAAAAATGTTTTATGAAATAATTTCGTTGGAGTATAATAGTAAAATCAGTTTTTCTTATCATAATTAATACTTGATCTCTTTACAATCGACTCAAAGGTATCTGTAACATATCCTCATTACAGTTACTTTCAATCGGTTCTTCTTTTGGAAATACTTTACTAAAAACCCTCAAGACTTCATTAAAGTATTCTTACACCATTAAAGTGTTATTTCTTTGGAGATGAGTCGCTCTCGTGTTTCCAGTAACTTTTTTTTTATTCAATCCGATAACTTTCATCGAAGATAATGATTGCAGACAAATCAAGAATAATGGAATTATATTTAATGGAAAAAGGATAAAATTCTTTTTATTAATACTAGGAAATTGTTTCACCTTTCCAGTCATACCGTTAGGCTACGCATACCTTTTTCAGGAAAAATATTAGCAAGCCTCTTGTAACGTATTGGTTTATTCTTCTTCAATACTGTTAACTAACTAACCGCCTGGTTGCTCTGCCTTATATACTACTGTGTCCAAAAAATAAGGTGACATTGGATGTATTTCGAAAGTTCCTTAATTTTTCTTCCAAATCAATTTTTTTGCCATCAATGTGATCCCTCCCAGACACAATGCACTTATGCCGACGAATTTTCCAGTTTTCTAAACACGCGAAAATGTCGTCTTTAGGAATAGCCTTTAGCACCTTTTTCGCAGCGGCTTGAATCTGCTCTATCGTGTCCAAACAGTGTCCCCGGAACGAAATTTTGGGCTTGTCTAATAGCCAGAAGCAAAATGTAACCAAATCAGGCGCATACGGTTTTATTGGAACGATATGAGTGAAAATATTGGCAAAAAAGTCACAGAAAACCAACGAATTGTGAGATGGTGCATTATCGTGATCGAGCGGTGACGCGCTTGAGATGAAAAACATTCTTCCAAATGTAATTGGCGGATATGTTTGATATGCCAATATCATCAGCAAAGTCTCTTGTTGTTAATCGGCGGTTTTCCAACACCAAATCTTTGATTTTTTGGACTTGAACTGCATCGATTGTCGTTGGTGGTCGTCTAGAGCGTTCTTCCTTTTCAAAACGTTCCCGACCCTCCTGGAAGTCTTTCTACCTACTGTAAATAATTTTTATGACGTAGTATCGTCACTAAAGTCATTCTGTACCATTCGCATTGGTATATTCGCAGCAAAAAAAAAATTTTAATGCAAATTCTTTGCTTTAAAATTTGCGACATGGAGAAAAACGAAGAATCCATTTTTAGCAGTTCACGAAAAAATACGTATCTCAAACACTAGTGAATATTTTGACGTGAAACTTGCCATGGTTGTCAATAACAGTGCTGACAACCTATATAAGAATACAAAATTAAAGATATCCATTTACGCGGGCAATTTGGACACCGTGTCACCTTACTTTTTGGACACAGTAGTATATATTTCTAGCATAGCAACCAAAGTGGACTATGATATATAACACTACTCCCCCCTTAATTTCGAGGCTTCCGTACAGCGCGACCGTATCTAGTGTAGTATGTAGTATTTTCTATTGGAGGTTCCTCTTCGGTTAACACATTTCGGGGATCCTCTTCGGTTAAAACATTTCCAGATGTTTGTTCATCGTCAAAAAACTCAATCGGATGTTTTTTTAGTTGATGGCTTCTTCGCTTAATAATTCCAAATTCTGTTTTACATTCGTACAATACCATTCCTAAACGTTTTGTTATGATAGCTTTCATCCATGCTATCGTATTAGGTAATCGGTAATCTCTTGCAAAGACCACTTCGCCAACTTCGAAATTCATACTGAGTTTCTGAGATTGATCATCTAAATCTTGCAGTCGCTTAACACCTGCTTTAAGGGGGGGCTTTGGTTATTTTGGGTCGAAAAAGGGCTTATTTTTGACGATTTTCAGTGAAGAAACCAGTCATCTTTAATTTTTCAAAATAATCTCATATTAAACTACAACTTTTCAAGAATATTTGGTTCAATTTTGGGGAAGATTTGTTCAAAACTACGTTCATGGCATTCAATATAGAAAGGCAAGTTTGCAAAACTGTACTTTTTGCGGTGCCCATCATAGCCACGTGCTGGGTCATCAGAAATATACAATTGAATATTCTTTTGTTAGATTTTAAGTTAATCCAGGTAGCCCCGTCAAGTTTTTGTGAAATTTTCCAATTTTCGATTTTAGGCAGATTTTTAAAGTTGAAAAAGTGATGCTTTTTTCGATATTGCCTCAACAATCGACACTTCACATAATTAAAACAATTATTTAAAAAAAAGTATCAACAATTTTTACAAAAACTCGACGGGGCTACCTGGCAAATAGTGTACAGATTATGTGTTCAAAATTTCAAATCGATCGGTCCTGTAGTTTTTATGCTACGATGGGCACCGACTTTCAAAACGTAGGTTTTGGGAATCGCGAATGAAAGTTGCGAGATGCATTGAGCCTTATATGAAAGGCGGATTTTCAAAAATCCATATCTTTGTCAGTTTGGCTTCGATTGATCCCAAAATTTCACACAATACTCCTGAAAGGATAAGCATTCATGAATAAATGTAAAAAATAAATGCGAAGAATTAAAATAAAATACCGAAGCCCCCCCTTAAGGCCATCAAATCTAATTTTCATTTCCCTTTTGAACATTAGTTTAAACGGGCTTTCATTAGTTGTCGCATGTTTTGTAGCCCGATACATTTCCAGAAAATTCCATAAATTATTTCCATGATTAGCTGGATCTATTGCTGATTTCGACAATGCGGTTTTGACTGTTTTTACCGCATTTTCTGCAGCACCATTTGAAAACGGACTGTAAGGCGCTGTTGTTAAATGCCTTATTCCTCTTTCAGCACAAAAACTTTTGAACTCCTCTGAAGTAAACGCAGTACCGTTGTCGGAGATCAATGTTGAAATGGATCCAAAACGGGATATATATTCGCACAGCTTTTCGATAGTTTCACGCGATGTTAGCGTTCGCACTGGAAAAACTTCGATCCATTTGCTATAACTATCGACGGTGACGAAATAATCTGCTCCCTTGAACTTAAAATGGTCCATGTGAACTCGATCACCAGGTTCGTTCGTAAGCCGCCAAGGTGATAAACAATCGGTCTTCTGAGGGAGAATTTTGATACATGTTTCGCATCTTTTTCCGATTTCTTCAATCTCCTTATCCATAGACGGCCACCAGAAATACGCACGAGCTAAACTCTTCATTTTCACTATTCCAAGATGAGCAGAATGTAGCTCCTGAAGTATGCTCCTACGCAATTTAGAAGGTACAACAATGCGGTATCCCCAAAATAGAACACCTTCTTCTACACTTAGCTCTTCTCTTTTTGAATGGAATTTCTTGACTTCTTCTTCTGGTATATTTTGAGGCCAACCAGATTTCAAATATTCGATTATACGACTTATGATAATGTCCCGACGACTTTCAATCACCAGTTGTTTTCGTTCAACTAACGAACGAGTCGCAGATTCAATAAAACTAATGAAATTCGACGGTTCTTCTTCGAGTTCTGCATAATCCGTATCATCTTCAGTCGCGCAGAAATCTATCTTCAAACCCCATCTAGACATCGTTTGTCTTCCAAGCAATGGGTGTCGATTTCCATCGAAAACGAAAATTTCCTCCTTGGATACGTGATTTTTGAACTTCATTTCAGCCACAAACTTTCCAAGAGCACGGAAAACACTACCGTTATAGCACAAAAACTCTTCTTTCACATCGGTTTTTAACGTTTCGTAAGGAAATAGGTTGTCGAATAATGCTTTTGAAATTGCATTCACAGGGCTTCCGGTATCTACTTCAAATTCAATTGATCTCTTGTTTACGAAAACTTCTTGCAATACAGGCGGGAGATATTCGACGTTATTTAAACGTAAATGACTTATCTTTGGCGATTTCTGTTCATGTTTCTTTTCCGACGAATAATTCTTGGCAGTGCACACTTTGCCCAAATGTCCTTTTTTCTTACAAAATTTGCAAACGTAATTTTTATACTGGCATTTTCGAAAATCGTGGTCTCCTTTTCCACAACTAAAACATTTCAGTTCTTCTTTCTTTGGCCTTTCAATCTTGGTATTTGCTTTTTGAATTCGAAAAACTGTACCACGTTGTAAAAGAGTCGCTTCCTTTTTCATTGCCAATTTCACCAATTGATCGTAGGTTGCTGAGATTTCTTCTTCACAAATGCGATCAAAAACTGGACCACGGCGTAATCCCACTACGAACATGTTCTTAACCATTTCATTCAAATTGCCTCCAAACTCGCAACTGCTCGACAGCTTCTTTAAACGAGTTGCCCATTCCACGATTGTTTCGGTGTCCCCTTGACGCGCTTCAAAGAAAATCGAGCGTTCCCGAAAAACAACCACTGTCGGCATAAAGCGTTGCCGTAAAACACCACAGAGTTCATTAAACGTTTTTTCTTCTGGTTTACTCGGAAAACACAGATCGCGCACGATTTGGTACACTTCGACGGAAACCGAAGTTAAAAGAAGGGCAGCTTGCTTTTCATCGTCGTCCAAATCGTACGCCACGAAGAATCTTTCCAGGCGCTCCTGGTAAATCGGCCAGGAATCTTCAATGTTGAACTCTGGTGGCTTATTCATTTTTCTCTCGTCGCCAATGTAACGTATTGGTTTATTCTTCTTCAATACTGTTAACTAACTAACCGCCTGGTTGCTCTGCCTTATATATATATTTCTAGCATAGCAACCAAAGTGGACTATGATATATAACACCTCTTAACCTTAATTTGGACGATTTGTGTAGTGCATTAGCCGCTCCATTTTGATTTCCACTTCAGAATTGCTAAATATTTTGCTATTCGCCGGAAATAGGGACAAGACCGATGGCCTTCTTCATGTTTTTCTCTCTCCTAAACGCTCATCATGAAAGCAGTCGTCTAGGCATAGTGTTTGATTAACTTGATTTTTGTGACAAATGCACTTGAAATAAATGAGTGAAAACATTAAAATTTTTATCAGTTTCGACCGCAAAAGATAAAGTAAGAGGCATTTGACAAACGCACATTCATAGACTGTTTGCTAATGGCTTGAACACCATTACTGTTGTAGCTCTCACTATATGAAATTGTGGCTATACAGCTCTAAATCACAATGAAAGATATCAGGCCATAATTGAACTAAATAAATGGCTTTTAATTAAGGCACGTGTTTTTCTGTGAACTTTTGAATGAAAAGTTTTGTCGTTGAATACATATAAGAAGCTTTTTTTTACAAGGGGACAAACCCATTGCCAAATCATGGTATTTTCATGTTCCACGATAATTGGCTATTGCGATAAAAAAATTAGTGAAAACACTATAGCTTGTGTTTTAAGAAGTTATTACAAAATTATAATTTATTCGTGTTGTAAACAACTGCTTAGATTCAAACATGTGCCAAAAATTGACTGCTAACCGTTCTCATTTGCTACAAAAATGACCCAAAAGGCAACTGCTGCTGCTCCAAATGGCAACAGTCTGCAATGACCAAAAGGCACCAGTCTGCTACTGTCGAATAGAATCGAATGCTGTATTTTATATAATTTTTAGAATCGAAATCGATAATAATAGAATCGAATGCTGTATTTTAAAAGAACTTTATGCTCTACTTTACATTGATACAAAGGACGCATGTTCTGCCTTCAAAATTTGCGCGAAGCCAAAACAAAAGAACTATGACTTCCATTCTACTTACTCAAACCACAGTTCATTGGTATGCGTGACACATGACGTCAAATGACGAGAAAAATGCAGACGGGTTCAAATCATTGCGAAGACCCACCAGCTTTTGAAAATTATAACATGGGACTTTGAAATTTCTTGCTTTGTGTCGGATGAATTCTCTCTTTGGACCAACATTAAAATGACAGACAGAGAAGGATCGCGTTCAGCACAGACGATGCTTAGGCGTTGTTAAAATCGAGTTAGATTAGAGCACGTCATCATAATCGCACTGCCTCACGCATGATGATCTCTCCTAAATTCATCCAGACACGATCAATCCACAGACCGAACATAAATGACTCACCATCTGCACGCTCTGTGCCGTTGTCGAGGACGAGGAGTAATCGGATCAAAGGCTATTCCCCTTTGAACAGTTTTATGACTTTAAACAACGCAGTCGTTTCACAATCGCTCGTCCGGTACAACGCAAACGCGGCTGATGGACCCTCTAGGCTGGGGGACCGTTTTTCTTGGAACCGTTTTTGCCAGACCCAGCCGTCGGTCGGAATGTGTTCGCTTTCGATTCCTCGGGATCGGCGCTAATTTACGATCGCGCCAAAAACGAATCGCTCGCATTTCGTAGCGTGCTATTAAAGCATTCTGCTGCCTGAATGACCGCAGGCTACGCAGAGCCACCGCATACAACTCAACCACCGCCTTGATCGGTGGCTCGATCGGTCAACCCTCGGTCCGGTGCATCATTTTGATGACTATAATTGCACCTTGCTTGTGAGCTTACCGTGTGTGTGTCCGTGTGCTGCAGGTCGGGTCTTGGTTGCTTTCGGGGTCCGGGAGCTTCACGTGACTGTCTGGTCTGATGAATCATGTTCAGACAGGACGGAAAACAATGCTCAACATTAATCGACCCCTGAGCCTTCTGCAGAAATAAAAGTCCCGACATATTCGCAAATGAATCGATGATCGCGACATACCAAGCGAACGAGACACCATGAGGCGACACTCATGCAATGCAGGTGCCGATCCGGACATAAAAAGGTTGGACGTTGAAAGACGCTCATTCAGAATGGGGTGAAAGCATTAAAAGAGGTGAAAATGTTGCACGAAAATGGCGGGATGCATTGTTTCGCAAAGACGCCCCGGAGCCCTTGGACCCTCAGACGACTTCTGACTCAAGGCGCTGGAATGCTAAATGCTTCGTTGTGTCAACGAAATGGGTCCCCCGAGGGGGATCGATGTTACCGCAGCATCGGCAGCAGCAGTAGCGGTGGTATGTTAAACTTTTCCTGCACTTATCGGTTCGATTTGGAAGCATCATGGAAATGGAACGCGCCCGGTGAAGAGTCTCGCGAGCCGTTCTGCACCACAATGGTGGTCGCCGATGCGTTCGCGTGTCCCGTGAAAGGAGGCGAAGCTGGCGAGGAGTTCAATTTAAACATTGCCCACGGTGCAAGTTTAACCGTTGTGTCATCCGATAGCCGGCAATTACAGTGCCAAGCGGGTGCCCCCCGGGGGGAACCATCCGACCGCCGACCGATCGATGAGCAAGCGACCGAAGGACAAACTCATCATGTACGTACTAATGGAGCGACCAGTTTATGGTTTAACTCAACTGAGGCCAAAAGGTGCAGTGATGATCAACAAGGTTCTACGATCAACATGCGGATGAAATTGTGAAACAAACAATCCATGGCGAGGTCATTTCAAGACTATTGTGCAATTTTTTTTAAACAACAGAATTAAAACTCAGAAAAAATTTTGATTACAGAAAAGATCTGCTTAGTACTCAATGCATCGCGCTTCTTTCCTTTTGGTAAACTTCTTGGTTTTCCAAAAAGCTTCGTTTTTATAATCCGTGTCCATCGTATCATAAAAACTGCTGGACCTGACCTTACAATTTTAAATCCTATAAATACTTAATCAGCATTCCATATCAGTTAGTTACATCGAGTTTTAATAAAAGATGGATTTTTTCTTTTAATATTGAGAGGTGTCTTATTATTAAGCATTTTTTAAACGACAAAAAGCTGCCAAAAATCGTAAAATTGAAAAAAAAAACAATTTTGAAGACACGCAATTTTATCTTTGATGCCGTCGACGAGTTTTTAACGAATCCTTCTCAAAATTTAAGCAAATTTCAATGAAAAAATTGTAATTGATTATGAAAAAAATAAATGTGGATAGCTTTTTAGACAACAAATCTTCAAAAACATCTTTTTTTTACCGTCTGAATAAATCATAGTCTTCGTTAAGAGATTTACATTACGTCAGCTTGCGTCTTGAAGGGCTAGTATATGCTTCAAGATCCCTCGGAACTCACATCCTTTCGACAAACAACTTTAACGCCTCGGCGTGCGTCTACTCGTCATAAGTCCTCACGGAGTCGCCTGGAGCAGCCTGGAGACTCGTCCGTGCCGCGCGATGATGAATCCTTCCAGCAGCAGTCAGGCCGATGCCTAGCGGCCAACGGCAAGCATAAGTCCCGCCACTCACATTAACGCCACATATCCCGTCCACGGTGATTATGTAATTTCGTCCCGCAATCCACAATCTTCCTCCGGCGACACTCCTTCGACTGTTTGGACAACAATTGTATCGCAAGGGGACAACGGGCCGCTGCCAGTGATTAAGCAGAGTGCATTCACATGTCCGATGCCGGTGTCCCCTTGATCACACACACAGACACGCACACGCCGTTCACCCCCTGGAGGCAGATCCTGAGCGTGCGACTGACGCGGTTTGCGAAAGCAGGTTGCCGGCAGTCCGGGCTACATCCGGCAAAACTTGGTGGCCTTCAGGGTCCTGGGTTTCAAGTAATCGAAGCAAGCGCGCGCCCTGCACGGTGTGGATTGATGGATACGAATTGCACATTTAATGAACCGAAGATGGTGATGGGGTAAGGGGGGTTGGATTAATTTAAAAAAGACTACGACAACCACCACCAAGGCCATCGGCAATGCGAGTGGCATAATACGTCGATGCGTGGAGCTTCAAGGAGCGTTGTCGTTCAAGCATCGATTTGGCATTTTAATTAAATTTCGATGGCATCCCCGGTGAGTGAAAGCATAATGCTAGGTGTATTGTGCAACACACAAGGTGATGTTATGTTTCTATTATTACATACTGTAGCGACCTAATTGATGATACTTAATGTTACAATTTAACATTTTACAGTTTACTTGCAACGAGCAACAGTTTCTAGAAACGTATGGCGATAATGAATCCTAGAGATGGTGAAGGTTAACCTTGAGCTGGGAATAGATCTGCATAATGAGAGTTACAAAAGAAAAAAAAACATTAATTAACCTGAATTGGCCAAGTATTTCCGAGCAGCAGATGGCGAGATGCTAATTACTGCCAGCAGCGATGATTTCAGTATCGAATGCATTAGTAGCTGCCATTACGTAATAATGCTGTCCAGTTCTTAGAAGTCGCAGTTCTAAGCAATCTTGGTTCATTAGTAGAAAGTTAAGCATTCATCAGATCAAAATCTTCCTTTGTATATATTTTATTCGTGTATTTAAAATAGCGTTGATCTGTATTTATCTCCTCTTGTATCAACCTGACTATACTAGAACGTAAAGTATGCAAAGAAAACACATTTTTGAAAGATCTAAACATTGTTGAACATTTTTAACGCTCAAACTGTCCAGGAAAACTTTTGTAGGATTAAACGCTTTACATCATACGCGTAGAACAAGTATTACAAAAGAAAATGGATGGACATATTTGCTTGAGGATCACCAGAAATATCATTTAACTGAAAATGATGGCAAAGAAAGCTTTACTTTAAACTTGTATTCGCGGAAAAGTAGAGGTCCAGCTGTTCTAATATTAAAGATGTTCTAAATTAAACTATTAGTGCGCAAACGTGTAGGTTTACAGTTCCATCCTGTTTCCTTCTGCAAGAGGATCTTCCTCTAGAGACGCTCCTCACACTGGTAGATTTATCTCATTTACTTCACATTGACGTCAGCAGCGGTTTGGAGACATGCAAATCCACTCCACGGTCTTCGGTATTTCTGCACCTTCATCTTTACTAGCCACTCCCTAAACTGTCAATTGCTGTGCTGTCATTAAGCACAAGATATGCTCACTTTTGCACCGCACCTGTCTAACTAACGCAGGCAACCGAAAAAAAAAACTAGATCAAACATGGGGACACACCACGAAAAAAAAAAGAATTAACTAAACTGTTCCCGGTAGCGGAAGGCTTCTTTCATCAAACAGCACCGGACCCGGGGGCCACCACACGCAGAAACCTGTGGGACAATAAATTCATAAAATAAACCGCTGGAACCGCCTCACCGGGTCCCAAGCCCAACAACAGCAAACACATTTCACTTCACCAACACTGTTCGGGTGTTCTGCGTCCGTCGGCGCATTATGACGGAAGCCACACAAAAACCGACGACCGGTGGCGGTAGTAATTTCATTTGCTTGGAAGTCGAGCAAAACGGTCACCAGCGCGGTCTGGCTGGAACACGAAAATGCCACGAAGAAGAAGGAGAAAAACCCAAAACATAAAACAAACCCACCACCAAAAAAAACAAGTGAAATGCTTCCTTCACGTAACACTCATTAACATGCCAAAAATGCTGGAGGTGGTGTCGAGGAGCATCTTAATAGAACGAACCCAGTAAATGGACCGACGACAATAAACGTTGTGTCAAGAGCAAAAAGAGTTTTAGTGCCAACGATGCAGCTATTTTTTTATTCGGGCGACCACAGAACAGAGCACCGTCGACGATGCTGCTGTACTGCGGCTCATTAATTAATTTTTCAAACAAGTACACACCTCAGTTGAACCATACACACACACGCGCGCCATGATGTGCTACTTGAGAACACGCGAGATGGAGCCTAGAATTGGTGGAAAACCTCACTGTTATAGCGAATGATGTTTTCTATGCTGCAAGCGTTGGTTTAAAAAAAAACCCAAAATTTATATTGACTTGACACGATTCTACGCCATTCACTGGTGGGATTTTCCGGGATTTTCCTCCTTCCAATAGAAGAAGCAGAAGGAGGGACAGCATTCGGCCAGCATGTGCAACGGAATGAATCATCGCGTTGCATCGCTGCAGATCGTCACCAATGGCTATTCAAGAGGTACCAACGACAGTGCGCCGACGACCAGTCCAGCCAATGAATGGTGGTGATTAGCTCGGCCCTCGGTGAGCTCTAAATCGGGTGGCTAATGATGTTCTTTACAACCCCGACAACGATGGCGTCCAAGCTGACGAAAAGATGTTTTGCGCCAGGTCCAGGCTCCCGAGGGTGGCCGTTCAATGCAATGCCGGCGCGTTGCATCGAGGGCGTGAGAGATCCCTCTCAACTGAAACCCCCGATTGAACAACATTGTGTGTACCGTGGCTCCGTGGCTCCGTTCGTTTGAAAGCGTGGCTAAATGCAGAGCAAAGCGACTGAAACGATTTAATTAAAATGATTTTTCTCCCTCCCTCGAGTCCTGGGAAACGTCTACAGTGCTTTTTGTTTTTTCACCAGCAGACGATTGAGGAGCGAGGACTGTGATGATGGACTTAACAATCAAAACCGACGAGAGAAAGCGCGGCTGATGGCAAACTGTGGAAGGTGGAAGGAAAATTGCACGGTAAATTGAAATGTCACGAAGATTAAATTGAATTCATTTCTTTTTTTGAGTTTGGTGGAGGGGTGGTGTTTGGAGGGCAGAGCGTGCGTCGCACCCCCATTCCGTTCTCACTCCTCTCTACTAGCTGGCGAGCGTGCGGAGCGCGAGTTTTGGAAACAGAAACAGAAAACGAAAAGGGACGCAATTCTAACGCGAAATCGTGAGGTTCTACGTTCGCTGAAAGGAAGAAAAGAAATCGTCGAGTTTTATGTTGCACCCCTGCACTTCCTGGTGCTCCATGCACCATCCTGGTGCATCTCCGAATGTAGCTGCAGTGAGTGAGAAGCGGCCCTGGAAAAGAAGTTTATAGCTTGACGGCGTGATTCAATGTTTCGCGGATATGCACCTCGCAGTTTGTGAGCAAAAAAAAAAAAAAAATGCTGATGCTGCTGCTGCTGCTTTAGTGTGAATTGATTTAATGTCTACCGAGGGGAGGGGGCCACGACCGCGGTAAATGATCGTTTTGTCTACATGGCTCACAAGGTCCCGTGGCGGCGTGATCCGTGCTTAAAACGGTTCGTTGTTGCGTTGATCGTTTGAACCACGGACCGCGGACATCGGCCATTAAAGAGGCAGCGAGCGGCAATAACATGTAACGAAATATTTTTCCCCGAGCCACTGCCACCGGTGCCACTGCTGGTGGGGATTTTTTCGTTGTTGTATGGAACACTTAAACAGGTACTTTCGTTTGATTAATGCGGCTTTCGATGCTGGCTGCTGCAGCTGACATTGTGCTGCTCCGGAGCCGGGAGTGGAATGGGTTTTGTACATTCATTCTCTGGCTCAGGTTCTGCTCGATGTTAATGTCGTAATCGTTTGTCTGGTGGGATTTATAAAACTGCAACCGTTCGACATCGAAATGCACTTGTTTGTATGCCGTTTATGGGCCGGATGATGAGCTTTCGGTTGTAAACTTGGTATGCTTTGGTATGCTGCTAATTTGTAGTAAAGGATTATGTTTGTTGAAATTTGTTTTCTACTTGTTAGTTGTGTGGTTATTAAATTGAGCTTACAAAATTGGTTCAATCCTAACAACAGTAGCTTTTTAGAAAGTGTTCAATACCATCATTCAAAATCATTAAAATAAATTAGCTTTTCTGTATTTCAAGTTGCTGATAGAACTCGTGGTTGATCTATTGAATACAAATAATAAATCGATCATTGAACTAGAGTATTTAGTCAATTTTTACATTACAATGTGTTTTACATTATAATGTGTTAGGAGGTTATTTGAGGAACAGGATCCTCCTTTTGTAATATCTTCATTTTATAATATAACACTGAAAAACCTAAAAACAATTACAAAAAAAAAAATGATAGACATATGGATATCGTAGAGTATGACTGTAAAGTAAATGATTTGTTGAAGAGGAATTGTTGATGTTTTGATTAACGCTATGAATTAGAAGTACATCATCGCGGTTTGAAACATGATCAAACAATCGAATTAAACGAAAATGCGGCATTTACTCTGCCAAATTACTTCGATAGGAAAACAAATCTGTTAATTTGAAGGTGTCATCTTCAGTCTTATTCGGTTTTGTGTAAAATAGGAATCGTACATTTGTTACATCTTAAAATCGATAATGATACATCGCCAGAAATATGCATGATGATGCGTAAAATGATCGAAACAGTTTCAATACATTTTCACAACACGGGTTTTAGATGAAAATTTAAGGCTTTTAGTTATAATTTTCAAAAGTTATAATTTTCGTTGATAGAAAACCAAATGAACTTAGCAGCGCATCTAATTAAAGTAGAACTTATTTTATCTGTTCAAATTTTATACTTCTTTACAGTAATTTAATTAGTTAAGCTAGAAGGTATGAAATGAAATATATGTTGTCTGCATTTAAAATAAAGAAAAAAATACGAATGAAAATCTCTGTTTCGGTGAGCTCCTTCGTTTGAATTCGATTAATAACATATTTTTTCAGATCGTTTTCAGATCCAAGAAATTATTTTTAGTAATTTATGGAAATGGATCAATTTTCAAACATTTTTTTCTCAGCCTCTCCTATGCTTCAAATAGAATCAATTGAACAGCTGCCCCAGACTAGCGTTATGTAATGCTGGCTAGCAAGACAGTATCTGTTGCTGTAACATTTAATCCAACTTTTTCGGGACCTCTCCAAACATCAAACAGCGCCAAAGTTTTCAAAGATATGAATAAAAGATATTCTCCTTCTGCATCCGATAGATAAAAGCGTTAACCACAAAGAACTCGCAGCCCATCGATCACCACCAGCCAGAGCCAGGTGCAGGTTATTGGAACCTTCAGGAGAACCACCCTCGGAAAATTGCTGGCCCCCTGCAGGCATCTGCCAGAGCACACCAATCAGTACACCAGAAGCGCAGTTTACCTTACCATCCTCCATCAATAACCGCCGCCATCCATCGTCAGTGCTTTAATCAATGCAGTGGCCTCGCCGAAAACCGCACCGGTAAAACCTCGGTAAACATCAACCTGGACTGTCGCAGGTCCAGGGTTCCAGGGGAGCATCCCTGGAAGCTGTTTTCCTTTTAGCGTTCCACTTCACCGCAGAATGTCTTGACGTCGGTGCTACTGCTCATTTTTGGGATTGTTTTATGGACGACCAATGGACGAACGCTCCAGGGGTTGCTTGCTGCTGGGTTGCTTGCGTTGGTATTGTCGTCGAACGGCAAACCAGAGCCAGCACCGGAGCATCGTCCGGAAGAATTGTTGTTAGCTTAGCGGCACCGCCCGCGGCACTTCTTCTGCAATGGAACAACAAACTTTAATGAAATTAATTAACAGTTGTTTTATTTCATAACAATCGCATCGTCCTGTGCGCTTCTCTCTCTCTTTCGATGGAAGGGAGGGACTCAAAATATTCCCTGGCAGCCAGAATTGCCATCACGCCATTCGACAGCCATGTTCTGTGCTCTGCTCTGCTCTGCTCTGCTGGTCGCCACATTTTCACAAAAACTAACCAGCTTCTTCTGCTTCCCAAGATGTGCTTCATTCGTGTCTGGCCCAAGACCGTGGGTATCTCGCGCGTGGTCACGATACTGTGCTGATAGGGCTGGAAGATAGAAAGGTGAGGAGGGAGGTTTTAGGAGCCAGGGTGACCGGGAGTCACCGAACCGTACAAATGGTGCCACTATTAGTTACATTGTTTTACGCGACCGTTGTTTATTAATTAACCGATCGTCGAGTTCTCGGCTTCCCTTGCTGCTCGAGGTCTCGAGGAGTCATTTCCACGTCCACAAGGCAGCGCTTACAATCGTCATCGTGTTGAAAGAGCGTGGAATGTCGAAGTTCACAGGTCATCTGCTCGGCACCGTGATGGCCCCGCAACAATAACAACAACAACTCCAAAAGACAACCGACAACCGAGATCCGTTTCTTTCATGCTTCAATTTGCTTGGCGCGTTGTTTCACGAGCGAGCTAATTAACTCATCAAAAACGGTTCGCTTTTGGGATTTTATTTTTAATGAAAAATTATTCCTTTTATTTTCCATCTTTTACCAGCGGCCAATTCCCCTGCGTTTACAATCCGGGTGGTTCCGGTATCCGGTATTCGTTTACGATTCGTTTTTGTTTTTAGATGATTTTTAAATGTTTCTTCGTCGTTCTCGTCACTTAGTGTCTGTCTTTCCTTACAGTCTACACGATCGCACCTCCCCCCTAGAAGCTGTTGTCAGCTTGATTGGGGCTACCATATTTACAACAAAGTCCGTTTCGTTCGCTTTGTGCGCTAACATAAATCATCACACCGCGTTCGCGACCACCGCGTTCGGCTGTCTCTTCCACTGCAGCCTTTTTTCTATGTTTTTTTTTTGTTCCTTTTCCATGCGTTTTGTTACCACCTTCCATGTGTGTTTGTGTGTTTTTAGTGTTGGCTCGTAGTAATACCTACTATTTCGCTTTTGTTCAAAGAAGTAAACAAGCTAACACCTCCCTCCAGGACTCAGTGCTGCACCAGCTGCGCCATTCCGTGGTGCTCTACCTCTTCGATCAATCTCCGGTAGCCAATTGATTATACACACATTCACACACATGCACACAGACAGATCGAATAAAGTTAAGTTCATCTCTCGTCTACAACTGCCTCTTCCACTGGGTCTACTACTCCAAATGCTCTGGTTTGCTGATGCTGAATTTGGTTTATTTGTTATCTCTTCTTCTGCTT
>NC_064875.1:26135938-26143438 GCF_943734745.1 Anopheles darlingi | reverse complement strand
ATTACCTTCCGTGGGGGGGCAAGAAAAAGAGAGAGACAGAGAGAGTGGTGAAAACGTGGACGATGTGGCCGCTTTTGTCGCATGAATTAATTAGCATCGCACCTAATTTGACACACGAAAACCCAAAAACCGCCGCAAGGCATTTCGGCGCCAGTCAGTTGGAAATGGGGAACAAAAAAAAACGAAATGCTAATTCCCTGGAAGGCTGCAGTTGAGTTGAATGTTGAGACCTTTGCTGAAAAAATTGTAAAGGGGGATTCACTTAACGAAATTGAAAAGACGTCCACGTTGATGTTTCGGAAAGTGTTTGGAACCAAACACCGCTATTGAGGTCATCTTCAACTGCAAAGGGCTTCCAAACGAAGTCCCTGGTAGCTCCCGGGTGGACAGAAATGGCATCAAACCAGGTGGCGAATTCGGTCACGAGTCGCAAATCAGCGCCACTGATTGATGGTTCTATTAGTGGAATAAGTGGTGCAATTTGGTTCGTCCTGCAAAAAAGGTACGATCACCATCATCATCATCATCACGCTGACGTGGACGTCGACTTCCGGCGATCGATGAACGTGAGCGTCCGGCGGTCCGGCGGTCCGGGGATAAAGGGCAGATCTGATTTCGATTAGCGCGATTCGATCGCACCCGCTCCCTGGACCCAACCCCGGGTTAATTGCCGGGGGAAAGGCGAACAGCGAACAACAACGCTCCCGCCGATACTCCCGGAACGAATGTAAAACTCTCTCGCGGCTCGCGTCAGCGCTGGTGCTGACTAAGGTCAAAACGTGAGACCTACTTTTGTGCGTCGGAGTCAAAAGAAAGGAGAAAGGAACACGATCGGACGCTCCGAAGAAGGCGGTCTGATAATGATGAATCGATCAAAAGCCCGATCCAAAGATGATGTGCGAAGATGACGCGCCGCTGGTCCCCAGAAGGGATGGGGACGTCAAAAAGGCCGTCAGCTTCCCAAATTTCACGCTCCACGCTCGTCGGTCACGTTGCTGCAAGAGAGCAGCTCACACACACGCACACGCAGAAGCTGCTGCCAGCGATTTGAGATCGTGATTCAAGGAATGGTATACTTGAAAGCTGATTGCGGAGAAGGCCTTCTCCTTCAGATTTCATGTTTCGTTTGGTTGCAAAACCATCCAGCGGAATGAATATGTGGCAAACAAGCAAATAAGAATCTTCTTTGCACCGATAGAGCTGCCTTTGAAGTGAGCTACTGATGCGGAACGCGAGTATCCTTCACGGTCGATATGATACTCGAAAGTTATAGAACCGAGAGGAAGAGGAAAAAAAGAGAAATACAAAAACCATCCAGCAAAGGACAGAAACGGCAGCTGGCAAGGACATAACGAGACCGGGACCGAGACCGGGACCGAGACCGAGACCGAGTATTTGTTTAATCATAATTACGACCCATCATCGATACGCTATCATCTCTAGTATCGCCCTAAAGCCAATAGAGATACTCGAGGAGTTGTCCGTAGCATAAAAAAAAGGATCCCAGGGCAGCACAGACGTTACGCATCGATAAATGTCAAACACTGTGATTTGTTCCACGGCATCCATGGCTTTTACTGAAGCACCAACGGGCGGCGAGTTGATATCGACCCACAGTAAATAAGCGATCCAGACGTTGTTATCATCGCCGTCCATACAAAGGATTCTCTTGGCAACGAAGAGGTGGTGCTGGTGAGGGCCGATGAACGCCGATTGCGGTAATGAGGTGGTTAAGGATTGTGCTTCTTAAGGAAAGCCACCGCCACCGCAGCAGAACCCCAACCGCCAGCCCAAACGCCAGTTGCTCATCAACTAAATCAATAAACACTTGCCCGTTATAAGCTTTAACCGCGAGCACCGCGTGGCAGAGGCCACTGTGTGTCTAGCCAAACCGGATGTCACCGACATTATTCCGGCCATTAATTTAATTAAACAACATTCTGCCTTCTGCGGTGGTAAGAGGGGTTGGTGGTGGTGACACCACCTCCATCAACCGTCGCCATCATCATGGTCGTCGTCGTCGTCGTCGTCGTTTGCTGCGATACTTCGCCTGGAACCAGCCAGCGTTCTCAAGCCCGACGTAGCCCGACACGACGACAATGGTGATGACGTTCGTTGATAAAAGGGACCACAACAGGGTTGGGGCCCGGGGAGGGGAGGCGCATGCCATGGCATGCCGCGAGGGCTTGTTGTGACCAGGATGTTGACCACAATTACGCATTCGTCCGGCTCCGGTTGGATTCGAAAGGCCTTGCTGTTGCTGTTGCTGCTGCTGTTAGGTTCAATAGCAATGCCTACTTTTTGTCTCCGTTGCTTGCTCGAGAATCAAATTACATTCGGTCCCGACATTCCATGATTCTCCTCTCTCTTTCTATTTATCTCTCACTCTCTCCCTGTGGAAGTCTTAAAGTTGTTCCATTTGTTGGATGTACTTGTTGCTTGTTGGCTATTCCTGTTTTGTTTCATTTTTCGCTATCATCTTCCATGGTAAAGACTGACGACGTTGACGAGAGAAACTAGACTTAGGTACGAATTAAACCCATACTGACGAGACGAGAGTAGCAGTACAACGAGCTTGTCAGAAGCTCGGCAAGAACGCGTTGACGCGCTGTTCTCGGTTGCGGTGTGATTGCGGTTACCGAAGTCAGTGCAAGATAGATTGCGGTACACGATCCCAATCCCCTCCCCGGGAGGATATTAAGCATTCCGGAGTGACATCTCTCGGTGTGAGGCATGTACGACGTTTGATATAAATCTCATACAGTTCTCGTTCTGTGCTCCGTTATAGGGAAAAATAAATAGGTTATACCTTCATGAATTCTCGACACCTACATTACCTGGCGATGTGTCCGATGGAACTCCTCAACACACATTTTCTAATCCTATCTACGCGATCTAACGAGCAACGGGCAATAAGAAGAAGGTTTTGCTTTGTGGGGAATTTTGTGGAAAGCTGATATAAAGCCGAGCGAGACGATATCACGATCAAGACGGGATGGTAATCTAGGGACCTAGGAACACTCATCACAAAAGTTGGACATTGCCTCTTATCCGCTATGATTAAGGAGAGGAAGGTTTTCGAAGACGAAGACAAAGTTCCTAGTGATAGTGTCGCAGTGCGAGCGTTTTACGGCCACTGCCGGATGCCACCGCAGATGTGGACGGTGGCAGTGGTGGTGGTGGTGTTGTAGCGGACGACGTCGGTGGTGAAGGAGACGACCCCAGTGCCCCAGTGCCCCGGACTGGGTTGCTGCTGTTGTTGTTGTTGATGTGGTTCAGTTCTAGCGCTACGTTGTAGCTCGGCAGTAACCCATTCCGGACGGGTAATTCGGGTGGTAGCGGTGAAAGGGGGCTCTGTGGTGGTGAGGTACCCTCACTGGGTGCACTATCTCCACTGTCCCCGACACCCCGACGACAGCTTTCGTTAACGTCGAGTGTGTCATCGTCCTCGCGATCGGAGACACCACCACCATTGACGTCATCGTGGTCGTCGTCCTCGTCATCGTCATCGACACCGCCGTGGTGTTGCTGCATCGGATGATGATGCGGTGGCAGATGGTGCTGCATCGGATGATGACTATGGTGTGGATGATGATGGTGGTGATGATGCAGTTGATCATCATCATCATCGAGATCCTGTGGATGATGGTAGAGATGCGAATGGTCTGGTTGCTGCTGGAATGCACCATTCAGACCGTGTTGCTGCTGTTGCTGCTGGTGATGGTGATGATGGTGGGTCTGATACTTGGCATGCATTCCGGGTTGCTGAGATCGCGATCCGGACGTAATACCCCCGTGGCCACCCGATGGTCCGATGGTGTTCGTTTTGTTCGGTGGAAGGAAGTGATCCTGATTGAGGCGCAACGGTGCGAGCGTTTGCTGTTGACCTCCTCCTGTGCTGTGCTGATAGGTGATCTGGTGATAGTGATGGTTGGCCGGATTGCTGCTACCGGTGGTCAACGGTGGCCCGTTCCCATTGTGAAGATGGTGCGGTGGAATCGGTGGCGTATAGTTCGGGAACAACTTCATGCCCGGTTGTTGCGGCTGCTTCATGGTTAGATGGTCCTGGTTAAGCTGTAGCTGGAAGCTGGTAGCCGTAGTCTGCTGATTGGCACCGACGGGACCGCTTACTCCTCCTCCTACCACTGCTGCTGCTGCTGCTGCTGCTGCTGAAGGTGGACCTCCCCTCCGAGGTGGTGGAGGGGGAGCCTCTAGCTATAGTTCCGTGACCGGTATATGCCTGATACCGTGCGAATGGTGATGATGGTGATGGTTGTTGATCTGGTAGTTGTTCAGTGTCGTCGGATGGATGCCGAGTCCACCGGCACCACTACCCGGTCCACCGATACCGCCAGGCAACGCGTGTGGATGGCCCCGTGCCGAGTAGTCCTCCTCCGAGAACGTCTTCTGATACTCGCGCTCCTTACGTCCGATACCGTTGCTACCCCAGCTTCCTTTGACCATCTTCTGGATCCACCGGCGGCACTTGTAGATGACGAGGGCAAGCGTTGTGAGCAGAGCGGCCACACCGACCAGCACGGCACAGATGATGGCCTGCTGTCGATGATCCGGATGCGTACAGCCGAGCAACTCCGGTGATAGGCTCTGTAGCGCTTGTTCTCGCAATCGATCCGGAGCGGCACAAATGACCGGAATCTGACCGGCTACCGATGACGACAAGGAAGATGCAGCCGATACGGGCACTCCATCCTGTCCCATGCCACTGACGTTACCGGTCCGGCTGACGAGCAGATTCCGTAGCCACAGCATTTGACAATCGCACAGTAACGGATTCTCGGACAGATCGAGCTCGATCAGTTCGTTCCACGTAAACAACCCATCGGTGAGTGTTGTCAGCGCGTTGTCTCGAAGTACGATTCGCCGCAGATGCGGTAGCCCACTGAGTGCTCCCTCCTGTATCTCCGACAAGGCCTTATTCGAGGCGAGCGTTATCTCCTCCAGGTTTGTGTTCGAAGCGAACGCTCCACTTTCGATGCGATGTAGCTTTAGCGAACCGGAGATGTCAAGTCGTCGCAGTTGCCCCAAACCGGCGAACGCACCGGCCGGTACACTCTCGAAGTCGTTCTGGCCCAGTGCGAGCTCTTCTAACCGGTCCAGTGGTGCCAGTTCGCTCGTCGGGATGCGGTTCAACCGGTTGTCGGACAGATCGAGTGAACGGAGTTGCTCTAAACCCCGGAAACTGTCACGCGTGACGTTCTGTAAGGCGGCACCTTTTAAATCGAGCCGACTAAGGCCCGGTAGCGCCGCAAATGACTCCTTAGGGATGGAGGAAAATGAGTTCAGCCCTAGGTAGAGCTCGGCGAGCACCCGGAGCGGCGTAAAGGCCGGTGAAGGAACGGTGCTGATGGTGTTATCATCCAGATAGAGCACCTTAAGGTTGGCCAACCCAGTGAACGCTTTCGGATCGATCTTGGCGATCCGGTTCTGACCGAGGTTCAGTTCCTCGAGCTTCGGAATACCGGCGAACACACCTTCGGTTAGCTCGTCGAGGAAATTACCGCGCAGATTGAGCACGGTCAGTGCGACGAGCCCGACGAACGTTTTGTTCGTCACCGAACCGACCTTGTTGTGGTTCAGGTGTAGCTCCGTTAGCTTCTTCTGGTAGGCGAAGGTACGCGGTGGCATATTGAACAGATGGTTGTAGCTGAGATCGAGGAACGTCAGCTCGGCGTAGAACACCATCGATGAGTCGATGGTTTTGATTTTGTTGTTCTTGATGACTAGTCGTTCGAGCGAGGGGTTAAGGACGATCGGTAGCACATCCAGCTGACCCTCTTCACACGTCACCACGAGCGTATCGTCGTCGCACTGACATCCGAGTGGACAGTTCGCTAGACCGGCTGCATCGGTTGGTGTTGGTAGTAGCTGCAGCAATACTAGAAGCAGCATCGTAACACCGAACCGTACCACGGTACTAGTGGTGGTGGTGGTGGTGGTGCTGATGGCCATACTGCAACCGGTAGAGACCGTCGTTCGTCGTTCCATTGATGGTCTAGGAGTGACGTGGTGGTGCTGAAGACGGCGACGTCGTGTGGTTCGTGATGGACGCTTCACCGTTGCTCGTGCTCGCGTGCTCTTGTTTCTATTCCGCGTCCCACGAGCCGGAAGCGAAATGGACACCTGTACCTGGCCAGTGCCACCGTCGGTTACAAGACGCTTACACCGCGTACAGGTGCGTGTGTCCGTGGTGGGCCAAGGTAGGCCAATCTCCTTGGTGCTGTGGCGTGTGCCCGGAGGCGACAGCGTCGATGGTGGCGGCTTACAACAGTTTCCGACGAACGAGCGACGCAATGGATCGAATCGTCATAGTATCTGCCGAAGAGAAGACGAAAAACAGAAGAAGGGCGAGGTTAGGGACAATTCGATTCCGGAAAACGCGTCAAGGTGCAATAAGCTATTTATTGGATTACAGGAATTAAGGTGACCACCGAGAGTGCTGCTGCTGCTGCTGGAAGGTGGCATGAAGTCTAAGTTACTTCCGAAACCATTCCAAGTCCGGCATTTCATCGCGGGAAGGAAAAGATTCTTGGATTGGCCCCCGGGTCCAACATGGGATTCCATTCCATTCGCTCCAAGTGGACGATGATGTCAGCTTGTTTCGCCGACGCGATCGCCAACGTAATTCCATAAGAGGACACCCAATCGCAGACGGTTGGGCAGCGCTTTAGGGCGGAAAATTTAATTCGATATCAGAAGACGGACGAACGGTCAGGTTCGATGTCGGTCTCCCTGTCCCTGGCCCTTGGGGTTTCCCTTTAAGAGGCACGTGGAATCAAATGAAACATTACTGCTCGTTGGCTAATACGTGGGCCTAATCCGTCCATAATGCGGTTAAATTAGTAATGAAGAAAGAGCCGAGAAGAGGATGAGGAAGGAAAGCGTAATCCCTCGTGTTCGATGGCGCTTGCGGGGTTTTCCGGGGGGTTTGATGAGAGGAATGTGATTGTTTTGTTAAAGTTTGTCGCGATGGCACATGTTATAATTTGGACTAAGGATATAAAGTTTGATTATAACGCATTTTTATGGTGCAAATAGGATTTCGTTTCCTTGCTTCTCGAGACAGATCGATAGGTTTTAGTATTTCCATGGAACTTTGGCCTAAATCTGGATTTCTATTTGACAAAGTTGTCAAATGTGTTGTCTTAAATTGCATTGAACTAAAACGACTAAAGTAATTGACAAACAAACAGAACAAAATAATTCTAAAGTATGTAGCTACTGCATTCGGTATACGATGCTTTTACGAGGTGAATCCAATTCCTCAAAATTATTATGAAGTGAAAAGAAATGTTAGTTGTTATGTCTTTACTGAAATAGTTCAATAATGTGAGCACGTAGTTGTATGCTATTGAAACAACCAATGTTTAACGCTGTACTGCATTGCAGAACGATATCAGCATCGATAACACGCAATAAAATTATAATACAAAGGACAATGCAGATAAAAGAATATTTCTGAAAAACATTACAAGCTAAACA
>NC_064875.1:26125938-26130938 GCF_943734745.1 Anopheles darlingi | reverse complement strand
CAACACAATGACAATCGATCTCTGGTTGTGAGGTTTAGCGTATCCACCATACAGGACATCGGACCAGGACGTAGGACCAGCATTTCCATCAAATCTCGCTCACTCTCTCCTTTTCTGTCGGTGAAACAAAAACTCAAACTTCACAAGATCATCCATCTCCTTTGACCGACCGCCGGCCTTTGACCGGTCATAATTCATTGGCCAACCAGTCATCCAGCTAGCGCACTTACACTTCATCGCAGCTGCTCACGCTCACGGCCACAGCCTCTCTGACCCATCTTCTGACCGGCTCTCACCGATGGACCGATGGATGATAACGAGAAGCCAGTCGGAATGGAATGACTGGTAAGGTCAGCCCGTCCTAAAAAAAAAGAAACTAAAAAGGCCAACCGGGCGAGGGCTTTTCCATATAATTCGTTTCATAAATCATACAACATCCTTCTTCGCTGGGGCACATCTGTCTTTTTCGGTGGGCCCTTTTTGTGCCGTACCCCGGTACACAGTTAAATGCGGATCAGCAGTGTTGGGGCTACTAGAAGAGAGGCCCCGCCCCCCTCCAAAAACCACTTCACATCGATGGCATCGATGGTAGCGGTTCAATCGGTTCGTTGGGCTACGGAGTATCGGGCCTGGTGATCGAGGTGATCCATTCGTATCAATCATCTGCTATCGAATCTAAATCTTAACCCCTTTGCTAAGCTCCGATGCGCGATGAGAGCGGCCGATGTTTACATCATGCAGACCTTAGGTCCCGGGCACTATCACGAGCCGCAAGGACCCTCCAGCTATTCGAAAAACCCCGGAGAAAGGACTTCTAGTGAAAGGCGATACTGGGATCTCTGTTGTAGGACAATCTATTTCCCATTAACCCCCCTGGGGAGGAAAAAGCTTTCCAAACGAGCCTTATGTGCTTTAATAAAGCGAGTTCAAGCGGGAAGGGAACATCAACATGGTATGGGACCAATATCTCCCTCTCCAGGAACTGGCTTGGCGATGCGATGACGTGCGGTGCGGCTGCTTGGCTGCTCGTAAGATAAATTTAATGTACATGCCAATGACCATCCGCACGGAAGCCAACCATGCGGGATAATTTTAAATCAATAAACACCATTTCTTCCATAAACAAGCGCCATAAACAATCGAGTGTCAAAAGCGACTCGAACCATTCCAGCCTACTCCAACAGCTTTTCACCGCTTGCTGCAGACGGTACAGGAGCAGCAGCAGCAGCAGCAGCAGCAACCAACCATATATCGTCTGGCGGGGTGGCCAAGTCGAGTGTGCACTGCACTCGACACTCGAAAGGCGGAATTGATGCTTCCAGAGAGCCATCCGGGGAAGCCGTCAGAAGGACACACAGTTGAGGGCGTTTCTGGTGTGCTCGGGGAGGGGGGCGCAGGGGAATGAGGTCCGTTCGATTGTATTATAAACATCGTTCCAACCTCCAACAAACAGCACCACATTCTCGTTCGCTCTCCCTCCTTGACGGTAACAACAGCTGCTGCTACGTCGACCTCAACACGATAGCATCTCTTGAGTTCTTTCTTGGGAACACTTGCCCTCTCTTTGTGTGTGTGTGTCTATGTGTATGTTGGTGGCTCTCAACTTTCCAATCTTCTTTACTCTCAACACAGACATACGCGGAGTCCTTGCACAGAGAGACATGTTTCGATGGCGAATGGCGAAGGTTGATCGAAAACATGGAGCAATGGAAGAACAAAACCCCCGTCGGAACACGGAACATCCAGCTGTCTGGAAGGACACTCTGTGCCTGTCCAGCGAGAGGGAGCATGAGAGACATACCTCGATGTACTTCGATTTAACCGGTTACGATGGCACGAGGAAGCGGTACTACTGCCTTCTTGAGACTCCTTTGGTGCCCTTGTGGCGAAGATTGCGATTACTCGTGTCAATGGCGAAAAGGGGGAAAGTGTTTCGATCGATCGCTGGTCATTAGGAGTTGGGTTTGCACACCCGTTTTATTTGGGACACTGGATTGCACTAGATACTAAGTGGTTGTTCCGAAGATTCGAAACCAAACTATTCGATCCGAAGGATATTTGCGAGATGCTTCAAGAGACTGCAGCACTTCAGATTAAACATCGTTTGGACAGAACAGTTTCTAGCCCAGTAAAGCACTAATTTAATGAACTAGCTACAGTACAGTGTTGTGTTAACCACACTTAACCTCATTTGCAAAACACTATCAGGATCCAGGCGCTCCTGACGGCCCGCTGGCACTGTACGGTAAAGTTATTTAAAAGATTTGCCAGACATTCCCTATTAACCTTGCGGCCCCTTCCTCGGGCTGCTGCTGCACAAAAATGTGTTCCCTCCTGCAGCACCAACACCCGGATCTGGTGTGTTTGCGCCCGATTTGCCGAGAATGAGAGAGACACACAATATGCTTTCGTACTTCATTATGTGGACAGTCGGTGCAGGTGCACTGCATGATGATGATGATGCTGATGTGCCGTAGGTGCGAGTCCGGGCAGCTCGCTTGGCTGTTTGCGTGCCAACATGCTCGATAGTCAGCCCTCGGGGAGTGAGTGTGGCTGGAGAAAAGTTAGGAGTTTTACCTTGCACTCGCACCATCCCGGTTCTTAATGGAGGCGCCCAACAAGCTGGATAACACACTTTCAAGAATGGCCACAAAGTAGTGTGCCAGAGCGTAAGATACTGCAGCGCATAGTGTTGTTACTCTGTTGCTGCTGCTGCTGCTGCTGCTGCGGTCCTCATCAGGAGGAGCCAGCTAGCCAACCCCCTTCCCTCTCAGGCCATATGTAGCCGCAGAGAGTTTGAAGATCCTCCTAATGGGTTTTTCACCCAACGACGGCGTCGACGACGACGACGACGAGGACGAGGATGAGGTGCAGAGCATGTAGACGAGTAATTGAATTATTCCATCGTAAGACTCCTGATGGTAGCCGGATGCGATGGTGCTTCAAATGCTCGAGGAGAGCTCAACTGCTGCTTCTACTGCTGCTGCTGCTGCTGCTCGTCTCTCGAGTATCGAACGGCGACAGTGCTTTAATGTATGGCACAGGCAGCACACATATGTGTGTCCTTCTCTCTCTCTCTCTTTCGGGCTGGCCGGCCTTATCGGATGGACAGGAATCGAAAACGTTGTTATTTGAAAATTGAATTAGGAATCAAATTGTTTTTGGGCTCGGCTCTAACAACGTTTTTGCTGAAAGCCTTTAGCTCATACACACACACAGGCACTAGAGGCACTCTGGCAGTTCTGAGGCGATTCTCAAGAGGCATTCTGTAAGTATTCCGGGAAATGTAGTACATTCCCGGCCATCTCCTGTCGAGTGCACTAAACACAGTGCAGAGTATGAGTTATTTGTTGCTTTGTGTTTCCTTTTCAAATGAATTGGCAACCAGTTCCACGATTTCAATTAACAATGCATTCAAAATGCAAATTGTTAGCTGCAGCAGCTGCGGTCAATATCAATCATCGTAAATGTCGGCATTTTAGCCCCGCTGGATGTCGGTTTTTCCATTAATATAGTAGCGATCATACTGCAGCTGACCGGCGATGCATTTGAACAGCATGCAAGAAGAGATCCACCACCACTGACGAGGGAATTTTCCATTTTTCCACCGAAAAAGGAAGCGGAAAAAGGCATTTCAATTACATCTTTATGGAAAACCACTAGACTGCTGCTGTTGCTGCTGTTGCTGGACGGGGAGCCGATGAATAATGCATCCGCGGACCGGTCTTGCAACGCGTCGCCGTGTGCGTCAGCACACAGGACGGATTGCAATCTGCGACCAAGACCAGGCCGTGGCGTTCACATGGCACCGGAGATACACATCAACGCATGAAACATTGGCAATATTGAAAATGGTTCATTGGAAATTCATGTTTCGTGAATATTGGCGCATCTCAGGTAGCTGGTATCAATAAATTGGACAAAATATGCGCGAAAAAGGGTAGCCGCTGCCGGTGGTGATGAGCAACGGCTAAAACCTCTTCATTATTGACTCTTCATTTCCATATTTTCCGACCCAGCCTACTGCTACCTGCTGACATAGATAACTTTTCCAAATTCCCAGAAACGTCGCTCCTGGTGGCAGATTCCGCAAATCGCAAAAATATGAAGTCACGTACAGCCAGCGGAACCATCCTTCCACTGATGGTCACCGATCAACAGAACCATAAAACCATATCACACCGAAACGAGAGTTTTGTTGAATCCGCAATTCATCTCGGAATTTCCCTGTTGCAGGTTCAATAAAGGGAAATAAAAAATCCACCACCATCTCCCACAACCATAACCGCACAAGTTCGGCGAAGAACAATCAAAATTCTCATCAAAACCCATTCTCCGGGGACCGGAAATTCTTCTGCAAAAAAAAAACCAAAGGAACTCCTTGAGGTGCTTAAAAACATCCTCGAATCCTGCTCCAGCGCGCGCGCTCCTCAACGGCTGATCTAATGAAATATTATAATTTTTATCGATTTCCCGTGGCCGACAAATCATTACCGTGGTGTGGAAAGCGAGTAGCAGCCCACCCCCGAGAGAGATTCCAACGGAAACTCTTCCGCTCTTAAGCCCATCAGAAGAAGTTACTACTTCTGCTTCTTGGTGCCGGTGCCCCTCGGAGGATCATCATTCGCTAGAGGATCCTATTTTTGCATAGCAAATGAACGAAGGAGCGTTGGCGGCGGCGTCGAAGAAGCCTACTAATGGCAGGCCAGGCAGCGCCCAAGAGATGGGCGGACATATTTTGGAGTTAAAATTCGCGGCGCGGGGCTAGGGCCCGCGGATGATGGAATCCGGCCGCCGGAAACGAAAGTGAATTGTAAAGTATGATTTATTCAACCACACCACCGCGTGGACCGCGGAGATGCAGATGAGCAGGACATGATCGGGATTGGAAATGAAAGCAGACAACAAAAGAAAGAAAAAAAATGGGAGGTTGCATAAGAGGAAAAAAAAAAGGTGGAAATGGTAATGCGCCAGAGAGCTCGCCGGGGAGCTTCACCATC
>NC_064875.1:26118438-26123438 GCF_943734745.1 Anopheles darlingi | reverse complement strand
TCGCTCTTCGGCTCTCGAGTCGAGCAGAAGAAAGTGAGGTGAAGGTTCGTTTTTGAAACTATTTTTTTTTGCCCCCAACAGGACGTCGTTGGTCGACCGCAGCAGCAACAGCAGCAGCAGAAACTAACGAACCACCGCCCTCGAACCGTTCGGAATCCTCGTATCCCTCGACGTATTCCCCGTTTCTCTTCGCCTCGTTGACACACGAAAAGGCGATGCGGTTGCGGTGATAATAAAATATCGTCACCAAGGGCGGCCTCCAGGGTGTCTGCTCCTTGGTTTCTCTTCCTACTACTACTACTACTTCTCTGGCATCTACACCATTGAGTCTACCGTTCCCATAAGGAAGGATAAGGCCCATTGAGCAAACGTGTGGAGCTGGAACCTTCAAGTGGTATAACCGGTGCTCCTGCTGCTGCTGCTAGTCGGCCTTCACTTGACATGACAGCCACACACCTTCGGGGAGCTGTTAGGGTGACGCCACGGCACGAGGTGAGTTATATCAAGATCCACCGCACTACTTCCTTCTCGAGCCGGCAGGATGTTGCACCTGCAATAGCAGTCAAATGCAGTAGTAGTAGTAGCACCAGCGGCAGCAAAAAGGGTGCCGCACGCTAGTGTCACTATCTACTAGTGGATCCCGGTGCCGGGTGTCGCCTGAGGCCAGAAGATGACTCACGTGCCGCGCCGTCGTTGATGAATGATTCCATTTACGATGCGACGAAGATTGACTGCGTAGCGGCGGGCTGTCAGAAGCTGTCGCTCTAGTGGCTGGCGCGCTAAGGTCGATTGGCCTTCAGCAGAACAGACGTTGGCGTTTTGTGGAATTGATTG
Source organism: Anopheles darlingi (assembly GCF_943734745.1). Classification (NCBI taxonomy): domain Eukaryota; kingdom Metazoa; phylum Arthropoda; class Insecta; order Diptera; family Culicidae; genus Anopheles; species Anopheles darlingi. The sequence continues at coordinate 26,122,604 of NC_064875.1, read as the reverse complement.
TTCTGTGCTTACCTGGAAGGAAATAGAGCGTGAAAGGAGAACATGGTTATTAATGATGTGGAAGAAAACACTTTGATGAGAAATGTAACACTAATGACAGGAACGTTGGGAGCAATTAAAAACCGACTTTAGATATTAGTTTTATCACTTCTACAGTACAGCTCACGCCGCGTATGCCATCTTATGGAACGTGAGAAACACGAAACAAACCGTTTGATAACATGGATTTCGATTACGAAAACATTAAAAGACCACAAACAAACAGGCGCAAACCCTGTAATTTCCAGACTTTTCCAGAAACACTGCTACCACTGCGCGGCCATTTGCTTTGCTCAAACTATGCTATGGATCATAATGATAGCCGAAAATGGTGAATGGTGAAACCCGTCGCCCGTCGCCCGCCGCTCATAATCCAAAAGTGAAACAAACGCGCATCAAGGAAACGGCAGTGGTCCATTACCATTATTCGCATTTCTTGGAACATAATTTTCACACCTCACACCCTCCCTGGTAAGGGTGTGTCTAGAGTCTACAGTCGTCCCCGCCATTGTGAAGTGTCGGAGGGCTGGGCCCCAGTCCCATAAGCTGGTGTCTTCTCTTATCTGTGGCCCAAAATCCTCACACCTTCTGCGCAGCAGCACCATCATCAGGGGCGGCAGCAGCACCAACAACACCAACCGCTAAAAGCTTAAAAGACTTAAGAGAGATCTCCGGGAGAGAGAGAGAGAGAGAGAGAAAGAGAGCGGTCCGGGTTGCTGCTGTCCCACCCACCACCACCAAACCCCCCTCGGCGAACAAATTATTATCTCCGAAGTCAAATATCATTTCGATTACACCTGAGGAGGTCTGAAGTGATGGAGAAGGAAGAGAAAGAGGCGAGACAGCGCCACGTGCGCCGCAGTCTTCCATTTAATTCCGCCACCTCCCCCCAAAAAACGTACCATCCACTTTGGCACACACCCACCAACCCACCCAAAGCACCCAGCCGCACCCAGCCGCACCAGCAGGTGGCAAAAGTATGTTGCTGCTGCTGGTGGTGGTGCTGTTGGGACTCCCTTGGTCCGTGCTTCTGTTCCGATGTTTGCTTCTCCTGCTACTCCTCCTCCTCCTCCTCCGGAGAGTGATAAACTCTGGCGGCTTATAATGACAGCATTATTATTCAACGTTTTAACCTTTATGACCAGGCCAAGAGAGAGAGAGAGAGTACCAGCCGCAGCAGCACGCGCCCTGGGTGGCGTCGACTCCTGGCGACCTGGACCAACTGGGGAGCGGGACGCTAGAATAAACATTGTGCTTAGCACCCGCTGCTACCTGCGACGCGCTTTTGACGAGCAGCGAGCACCTGAAGGACTTCACTCACTCTCCTCGCACAAGAACAATCAAAATTTTAATGCTTTCCAAGTGGATAGGCAGGGGGAGGGGGGAGGGGGCTGGTAGCTCCCCCTCTTAAACGGCCAAAGCACTTTCCACATCACGCTGGGATCGCGGACGAGAGCTGGCGAATGTCGATCTTCTCCTCGCTCGATGCCATTCTCTCGTAACAAAAAGGATAAGATGCGTGCGATGTGTGTGTGTGTGTGTGTCTGTGTGTGCAGGAGAAAGAAAAACATTAAAATCTGTAAACACACACACACACGTGCACATGCGAACGTTTTCATGAGGTAGAAGATGAGAAAAGTTGAGTTCGTGGTGCAAGAGGAAGACGACCGGGTGCTGATGGTGGTGGAGGCGCTAATGCGATAATGTTTGAGGCATAAAATTTTATTTCCACGCCCGCCTTTTTTCCCCGATTTCACACTAGATTTCTCGCACTCGAAACAAATATTTAATCTTCGCGTTTCGCTTCAAACGCGCGCTGCGCTGCACATATGCTGCTGTGCCAGGTTGTGCGAGCATTTAAAGGATGCTTACGGTGGCAGGTGTGTTTATGCTTTCGATGAGGCATTTTGCTATCTGCTGATGTAGGAGTTAATTAAAGTAGTTAGAAAGCCAGAACACAAACACACGCACACACACGCACTCGGATAACAGCATTTTCAATCATCTGGCCGAACAGCATCCAGCATAAAGCGGTTCTCCTGACAACTTTGCATAGACGATAGTATCGAGTGCCGGAACCTACGATGTGGCGAGATGTGAAGCATCAAAGTCGGGACGAGATGCATGACGTGCTGCGTGCTTAATAAATAATGTGTCAATATGATGCTAGTCGTGCTATCTCGAGCTCGAGATAACTTCTATTCATTCCAGAGGCCATTTTAGTGAAGGACGATGGTAGTTTAAAAGTGAGTTTACCACAACGAATAATGTGTGTGTGTGTGTATGTGTGTGGAGATGTTGTTTTCAGTTCGTTCAGTTCAGTTCAGTTTTCATCTGCTTTAAAGTATAGACGTGTTAGTATCATTATAAAGAGAAAATGTACATTGTTCGAGAGGTACGCGATAGACAAACGGTATTATGAATAAATCGATTGTGTTGAATTATAAAAAAGTATGTTTACCAAACACAATATAATACAAACACATCGTTACAAAACAATCATGTTACAAAGATACCAACCAATTTGTATTAGGAAAACATAATTTGCCGCTAGATGTTTTTTCTAGCATTGAAGCATTAGGTGATTTTGCACAATTAAAAACTGTCTTCAAATACATGTGTTTATGACTTTTGAATTGGTTACCATACGCAATTGAATGCAATGAGTGCGTAACTTCCATTCCGTTAATTATGAATGCAATGAATGCATAATGAATGAATGCAAAACAATATGATATTGAAATTGGAACTAGAATGTATTGCAAGTAGCCTGGCGAAGCATCGGAAGCGACATCTTGACCAAATTGTGCAAGGATAAGAGAATGCTGCTTAGCGTTTGGAGGCATCATCATCAATCGCTTAAGCAGTAAAAATTTAGCTTAAAGTACTCTAATCCCATTTTACTCACAACTCAAAATTTCAAATCTGATACTTTCTAATGCGTCTACAGCAGTTTTGGTAATGTGCTTCCAGAAATGTATTTAAAATAGTTGCATATTTCAATTTCTCTTAAAATTAGATATTAAAAATACGTTTTGATCTTAGTTTTAACCACGTAGTTCACGATCCATGATTGTAATGTAAGGATGCTCTAAGGAGTACATTAAGGGGTGTATTAAAGTAAGCGAAATAATGCTAGGGACAGTAGAACATATATATTATGCTAGAGTCAACTTGATTTCTATTAACAACAAACCATAGACCAACAAAATATTAACAAGAACACAAGTATACTACAATTTACAGACAATTTAAAATTAAAATTTCTTGCTACCTTTCTCCTTTAACTCGCCCTCCAATAACTTCACGCGCTCATTGGTGCGTAAACAATCGATCCAAACCAAAGGCTAATTGCATTTTGGACACTTTGTACTCCCCCATTATGTGCAACATTGTATAACCAGGCTGTTAAAAGGACTACTAGGCACACTTTGGCTTCTCTCGGTAAACAGCAGAGCAGCTCGGCTCGGCTTCCGTGACCGTGTACCACTTCCGAGAACATCCCACAGAGCAGCACACGGGGGGCGCTGTGCGAGAGGAGCCCTTTATTTATTTTCCACATTTTCCGCAAATTACTCCAGGGCCAGGGCATCCCGACGCTGCTGTGCAAGTGATGGCGCCACGTCAACGGCTCTTCCGGAATGGCGCACACACAGGCACGGGTTGGGAACCACACACACACACGCCACACCACACCCATATCTCATATCTTTCGCGCCCCTTTCCTCAGCACCAAAGATAGTTTGGCACCCGGCGTGGGGGTAACGGCGACCACCTCCTCGTACCGGAAGCAATGGAGGAAAAAGCGAGTGGTCCGTGAGCATGGCGTGGGCTTCCGGCCCAACCCAGCCTGGGTCAGCCCACCCGTCATCGTCCTTCGTCGCCGTTGTAGGCGGCAAAGGCGTGAAATTCTCGGCAAAAGTTTCGGCGGCCCATAAAGCGGCCATATGCTTGGCACCACTGTTGCCAGTGCCAGTGTTTTTCTTTGCTTTTCCCTCCGTGTTTCGGCGAGTGAGGACGGGGCGGTACATGAGGCGTGCTCCGACCCGTCAGAACCAAGAGATTGACGACTCGGCTGAAGGCCGGCCGGTTGGCCGCTGGTGGTGCTACACACATTGCTTGTTTTC
>NC_064875.1:26105938-26115938 GCF_943734745.1 Anopheles darlingi | reverse complement strand
CCCTCCCCCGGGGGGGTTTTGGTATTAAACCACCAAACATTCCCGGGTACGAAGGGGGTGAAAGGTTTTGTGGTGTTTGCGGGGCTTTTGGCTCATGGTTGGCTCAAAAGCGATTTGGAGGAGTGATATGCAATCAAAACCTCATCATCGCCCGGTCGAGACGAGTGTGTGTGTGTGTGTTTGGGAAAGAGTTCAGGGCTTGTTGGTCGAATGGGAGCAGAATTCGATTTTTGTGGGCATGTAGGTGCCAAAGGGTCGTCCGTTCTCCCTTCGTTTTTGCGGGTTTGACAGGATCATCATTCTGACGAATGATTGTGGATTGTGTCGGTACTTCATGTTACACACTGCGGTGGCAACGACATGATAAACGACGTAGGCAAATGGGTTTACGATGATCCTGTAGACGAATGCAGAAAGGTGATATATGTTTGTCGAATTCCCGGGGAACGATTTATGATTTGCCGGATGAACCACAGGTATTGCTACATTGAATTTAATAGCTCGAGGGCTATCTGAAATGGAAACAAAATCCTCAAATGGTCTGGTTGGTCAATTGATTTGATGTAATAATAGATGACAACTATTGCCAACTCGTGGGAAAGTACATTTACAAAGGACTATGAGTGAGTATCGACATTGACATCCTGCATTTGTGTTACAGTAACTATAGGTTCCAATTCTCATAATCACTGTTTGGTCACAATTTAAAATTGATGTCACCCTTTTATCCGTATTAGTCTAGAGAGATTGCTGAAGCTTTATCAAGCGAATGCCAGACGACGGACCAGCCCGTAAAGTCCTTCTGGAAACTTCAGGACAAGGGTGAATCAAAAATAAACGAGACTTTTCGTCCTACAATCACAAAAATGAAAATAGAACGTTCACACTTTTTTAGTTGTTGGGTTGGTTTGTCAGGAATAGGAAAAGCGCCCTGGATCGCATCATTGACTCTCTCAGTGTCCACAGCAATAATTTTGCAGCATGAGGTACCTTCGTCATTTGCGCAACATATTATAATCAAGTTTCTCGCCGTAAAAGGCGTAAAATTGATTAAAATCTTGAGAAGATCGACTGCATACTTCCGGAAAGAGACAATGTCGCGAGACAGAGTGGTTGCATAGTTTAAAAATATTTTTGGGTCGTAATAGTGTTGAAAATGAAAACCATAACCGCAGACCTCGCACCAGCCTAAGAGCGCATAACATTAAGTCCTTTAGACGGCTTGTTGAGAATGACGGACGTCGTATCACTACAGGACAATTAATGCGACCGATTCTTGTAATGTTTTAAGTGAGATTCGACTAGCATATCGCCTCTAAATACGGAATATATTGATAAGGGAAGTGGTTCTCTTCATGACAATGCTCACCCACAAACACTTGCAGCCATTACTAAGAAAAAAAATGGAGCAACTGAGGTGGGAAACCATTGGAACACCCTCCTTACAGTCCTGACTGGTCACCCTGTGATTTTCATGTCTTTAGTTCTCTTATGAAAAATTTGGGAGACAAAAGATTCAACGCTGATGCTGAGGATAAAACCTTATTTGCGCAATTGGCTGCAAACACGACCAACATCTTTCTACTAGATATATATTAAAAAGCTGGCTATCCGCTGGGGAAAATGTGATTCGGAATCGGAAGAATATTTAGAAAAATAAAAAAACACCTGTTGTACGTTTAAACTAAACATAAATTTGTTAAAAATAAAGTCTCGTTTATATTTGATTCACCCTCTTAGTATTGGAATAGATATAGACGTCGTTGAGAATAGCTTTACATCAAACTAGACGGAGCTTTCCAAAGCGACATATAGAATGTCAGAATTATTGGATTCAATCCTCGTAAATGGTTATACTCGCCCCTCGACTTTAATGAGTTATAAGTTGTCTCAAAATGTAAATTAAAAGAGTCCACTCTCCATTACCGAGATCCTGACTGAATGTGAAACCTAATTTGCTACGACACATCAATAAAGAACTCGATAGGAACGCCTCTCTCCCTCCTCATCCATCGATCACAGCTGATGTATGTCGCTCCCCGAAAACCTCAGATAAAATATCAATAAATTCTCCCAAAAGCCCAAAAAATCGAGCACTTCGAGGAGCGCTCCGGTTGAAATATGCGACCAAAATGCAGATCCCGGCATCTGCCACCAACCGATCCTCCTCCTCCTCCTCCTCCTCATAAAACTGCCAATCGCATCGCTCTGTTCCGCATCCTCAAAGACCAAATCATCATGAAACCGATGCCGATGCCGAATTGTGGCAGCTAAACAGCAAAAGCGGAAGCAAAAAACCACGTCGATCCGGGCGAATCCGGAAACGGAGAATCTGGCGATGGCACAGCCACTGCCCTCCTTCCCTTCCTCTTTTTCGCTCCTTCCGAAACGATAAAATCGTTCCACATTTGAAGCTCGGGCACACGGAAAGCTCCACAGGGCGATCGGAAATCCGGCCGGCATCTCGTATCCGGAACCGCAGCACCGTATCGAATGAGCATAAAATCGAAGAACCGGATGGAGCTGCACTGTAAGCTTGTCGCGCGTGTGTGTGTGTGTGTGTGTGTAAGCCAAGATAATGGAAAGCGATAAATCTCTAATTTCAAGTAATGCTACCAATGCGCTCGCTCACTCTCTCTCTCTGCTTGCGTCCACGGGTCTTAATCCACGTCTTCCGGCTGCTGCTGCTGCTGCTGCTGCTCGCCCTGGAGCTACAACGATTTGCCAAAGTGCGTCATATCCTGCTGCTGAGTTGCTGAGCGTCGCGTTCGGTTTGGTGACAGCCGAGCAGACGAGGCAACCAATTTGTGATGGTTGCTGCTGCTGCTGAGTGCTGGCCCGGCAGAACGGGAGCAATAATTTCCTCGCACAGCTATCCACACATAAAGTACGGGATTTTACAGGGCGCACCGGCGGATTGCTTAACGACATCCTCTCTTTTCCACCCCACGGAAAAGCATCGAAAACGACGAGACAATAAAACCAGAATACCCGCCGCGCTCACCATCGAACCGTATTATATAGTTCCGAAGGCGAACACCGACAACAACGCGCTGGTTGACTGTGAAGTTGAAGTTTCAAACGGAATAATTCACCACGTCGAGTTACACCACGGCAAGGGCACTCGGATCGAATGCAAATCAGGCTAGAGACTAGAGCACAGCACGGTAGCATCCTTTCGCCATTCGCCCACCAACTGGACTGGACTGTTATCGTTTTATCAACATCAAAAGGAATGCGAGATTCGACATACGTGACACGACCGACTCCGATACTACGTTGAACTCGGAAAGAGCGAGACTCCCGGGCACTTCGGACGCAATCGGACATGGACAACCGGAAATACTTTACTCCGGTCTGCCGAGCCGAGCTGCGTTCGAAATACGCTGAAAAATGATACACTATAACGGCGGAAAGTTGGAAAGCTTCTCGCTCCGTGAGCATCTCGAGCTTCGCCAAGACGAAACGGAACGCTGGCTGGTGTGTGTGTGTGCACGCTGGCTAGCTGGCTGGCTGGCTGGTTGGTTGTGCTGCAGCAGCACTCCGATGGAAAACTATTTTATTTATATTCCGCCCGTATGCTGTTTCGCCGAAGCCGGAAGGATGGGTTGGGAAAAGTTGCACGAGTGCAGCAGCGCCTTGCTGCAGCGAAAGTTTCAAGTTAAAGTCGAACGATCGAGTGCCAGTCGCTCTGATGGCAGGGAACATTCCCGACAAACTGAACCAAGCGACTCCCGGGCTGGATGCACGCAAAGAGTGGAATAATGGTTTGGCTGGCTGGCAGGGGAGAGTTTTTCTTTAAGCTTCGCCTTCACCGCTTCGGTACGCGGTAACTCACTAGCAGCAGAGCTTCCAAGCATTTCAATTTTCATTCTCTTGTCAAACTCAAACATCAACTCCTTTCAAACAGCAACTTTCAAATCATCCAGCAAAGCGGAACGAGTAGCAGCGGAAGGATACGAGAACCCGTGACGGCAAGGACGCTTGAATGCTTGTGAGAAGAGAACATGGAGCTGCTGGAACCCCGGCCGGTTATGCCAGCATTTAATTCAATTTCCAACTGGGGGCTCTATAGAACCCACGTTCCGGTTGGCACTGGTTTTTAGGGGGGGATGATGCGTACTCAAGGGGCTAGGAGAGAGGGAGAACATTAAATATTTTCTCATGATTTCCCATCATTGTTTCTGTAAATTGTTCCATCTGGAAGCTTCCACTACTACTACAAAGGTTTCTCCAGGTATTCTCCAGGTTCTGCCTGTTCAGATGTTCGGTTCGTTTTGGGTGCACAGAGAACACATTCCTCGCAGGCGCAACCGAGTGCAGCAGCATTAACAGTTGAGTAGTTGACTCGTTGGGAATTCGGTTTTTGGTGACATTAGTATCACATGATGGTGTGACATGGTTTGCTTTCATGCAAGACGTACACAGCATTTACACACACACACTCACACAGGCACAGAAAAATCGGAAGGATCAAACATTCCAAAGTTTGCGCCCGGCAAAGTTTGTTAGTGTGATTTCAAGCGTAAAATGGCGTCGCTGGCAACAAACAAATGGTAGCAGATGCTGCAGGTCGGCAGCAGGTCTGTGGAACATACCAATTAGTCTCTCCGTCGTATGCAGATGCTCTAATCACGGACAAATCAGCCGGTGACGCAATCACCACAGCAGGAGGGAGGCCACCGCCTGATCGTGATCAAAAGGACACGAATTTTTTTAAGGGAAAAAAATAGGGAAATTGTTTTCATAAAAATTCAAATGAAATTTGCATCAAACCTAGGGCCATAGTGTGGCCTATACGAGCGAAGGCGCCTTCTATCTGCTGCCTTGCTTTTCGCCTTTTGGAAACGTCTTTTTTTTTTTGTTTTGCAGGTCCCCGCAGTTCGGAGTAATCCCTGCAGGCGGTCTCCAGGCCACTGGAGTGTAATATGTTACAACGCGATCAACGCGTCTTGACACGCCACACGGAAAAGTGAAGCCCGGTGGGGCTTAAGAAGCGGTGTCCAAAAACTCGTGTCTCACGCAGGCGGTCGACTACTGTGGGTGGTTAGGAAAAGCTTCACCCCATACGGTAACAGTGTTCGGTCTAGAGCTCGGTGTGCGCCGGTCCGGGTGGTCATAAAACATAATTTAATTTATGTTAACACCGAAATGATGTAAGGCAAAGGTAGTTGCATATGTATACACCAAGCATGTAAGTGATGCCGAAGGGGTTTTTGTTTTTTTTTTGATAACCAATGTTAACCAACATTTTTAGTACAAAAAAAGAGGGACCTCTCTACAACCATCATCAACCATAGTGTGCTCCATGTTCTCGATGTTGTCCCGTGCCTCATTAAAGTGTAAGTAGAACCTCTCACTCTCTCTCTCTCTCTCGTGTGTGTGCCCCTCTGCAACGGGGGGACGACGTTAATACAATTCTCGCTTTTCGAGAAAAGATGGCAGATAGACGCGATGCGATGCGATGCGATAGGAGATGCGGCGGTGCGCAAAAGCACACAACACAACACAGCAAACTTCCCATCACTCAGACTGTTACACACTGACACTACAAAAGATATATGTGTTCCTCGGTCGACGGATCCTAGTCGCCGGCGCCGGTGGCGGCGGCCGCGGCGTTTGTTCTCTCACCAAGGGACCTGCTCTCCATTTCCAAGGCGACCAAAGGGAAAACCCAAAGCCTTCTTCGGCATGACTTTCGCAAACACGACGCCGAGCACGACGACGACGACGACGACGACAAGATGAAATGTGTTTTTTGGGGGCAGGCGGGCAGGCTGCAGATTGCGTAAATATGAATTATGTCCCCCGGAGGACTGCTGGTTGCGGTGCCAATCTGTGTGAAGGCTCCGGCACTGGCATTGGCACTGGCCTGGCACCGGCATTCCATTCTGGGCCAGGCCAGTGTATGTGAGCGCCATGCACATGAATTTTCATTCTTACCGGCGCTTTTCGTCTTCTCCTGCTCGTGCGTGAAATGCATGGCTAAAGGGGGAGGATGGAAATGTAAGCCGCGGTCGATGGTTTTCTTTTCCACGTGGAAAATCTCGTCACGGGGTGGAGGATTTTTGTTATTTTCTTGCTTCGAGCTTGCTGCTGCTGCTGCTGCTGGGAGGTGAAAAGACGCGGCTAATAAGGGGAACATTGTTTTGATATTACGCGTCAGTGGCAGTGGAGTGTCAGTCAGTGTCTTTACCCAGGGAAGCAGCATTTATGCTGCTGATATATCCGTGACAGTGGACAGTGGCAACAAAAATAAAGCAAAAATTTCATTCGCAATCCCGTTCGCCGCCTTTGAAGTTTTTACCGTCCCGAATCGAGCATGATATGCTAGTGGAGGATTTATTTACTCACATTAGAAGGTGTGTCCCTCAAGGCTTTATCAAACATTTGCTCGTCTACCGGACCGAACGGGAGTAAAAATCACTCGGGACAGACTGGATTCAATGGGGCACGCGGCAAGATAACAACACGAAGGACGTAATCCTCTCCGACAGAAGAGTTTAATTTTGTCTACAGCTCTGCTCCTTCTCGCACCAACAGTAGCCAGGGACTGACAAAGCCGCCATAGCTACAAAACCATACAGCTTACGGGGACTTCCGTTTCGGGGGAATGGGGCAAGTGAGAAGTGTGTGGCCGGATTACGAATGAACAACGTCCTTGACTGTGGCCGTTAGAGTGGTACATTCCGGCGGCCTGCTCCTCTTCGACGCCCGATGGCCAGTGGATTTATGTACGTACGCACACACACCAATACACACACACACAGTCGGATCTCTGCTACACGAACAGGGGAACTTTATCTTCCCAGGAAGTTGTCAGTTGTCACCCTGGGAAACGCCGCTGGCAACGGCCCGGGAACCGAGTTCGGTTAAAATTTAATACCTTTCAGCGTAAAAGCCCAACATTAAACAGTTTGTTTGTCCGGTGACATTCGGTGTCCGGTGGAAAGGTGTGTGTGTGTACAGGAGGCTGCACAGGGCAAGGACACGGTATCTGTGGCTTTGCTGATAAGCACCGAGATTGTTTTCGAAAAACAAATGAAAGAATGTAAGACACTTCCCCGGCGGGGGGGGGGCTAGGGTCTATGGTCGTTGGCAGGAGGAACAGGTTTTGAGTCGATCGGAACCAGAGTCGAACAGCGGGGCGGGAGGAGCTTTTGAAATGCAAATAACATCTTTATCTAACCCTTACGGTGGTCTTGCAGGTGTGTGGCACTAGTTGGCAAAGCACTATAAATTTATATTAGGTTCAAAGATATATCACGTTGATGGCCACCGGACGGACTTTCCGGTTAGTAGCTTATAGTTTTGAACAAGTCATGCTCGAGAATATCTTTGTATGTATTGGATAATGTAGACAAAAAAATTTATATCTTTTGACACATCATCTAAAAAGATCTATGGTGTACTGTAAGTGGAGGTTCACTATATTACTTGAATGGAAATAATGTTTTATGTTTCAGGTTCTTTAACTGTTCACACCAAACGGTATATAATATTTACTACGTTTTTTTGCATATCAAAAATATATTGGCGCCATGCTTGAATTGCTTCAGTAAGAAGACACTGTTTGGAATTTGGATCTTACGATAAATATTTTTTGAGAGAAAAAAGATGAGAAGAATAAGCTTCAAATGATTTTGAAGCAATATTTTACACTTGAAATGGAGCCAGATCAGGATTCTAAATGTTAGGAACTGCTGATTCCACCAGATCTGGAACTTTTTAATTATCACTGATTTTCGTGCTAAGACCCTCCGTATATGGAAGACGATTATATCTGCTCCATCCACACTACAATGATCATTGGCAGAAAACTTTACATAGAAATATTTGCTCAGCCTGTACATTAAGAGAACTAGCTCTAGCTGATGTTAAAAAATTGATGGATGCCATTGAGAGCTAAAATTGGCTATTATCTTCTTTTCCCGAATAGAAATTTCACACATCAGGTCCTTGTGCGAAGTTATGCTCCAAATAAATAAGCTAAGCTTCAATGAAACATTTTCAATACCCTCTAAGAGTATGCAAACGCAGAAACAGACTTTAAACGATACTTTCTTAGTATTTCTCTCGAACTTTTGATTAATAGCTTCATGAATGGATATCATTTATGCTTCATGCGTTCACATTTCTTTAAAATAGAACATGAACCATCCATGCCATGAGAAAATGGTTACAGAACATTAAATTTAGGAAAGAAATTTGCAAATGTTGAAATAACGCACAAAAAACTAGAAAGCTTTAAAGTTTTTTTTCGAAAAAATAAAAAATAAATCTCAGCTACCTAACACGGAGCTTGAAAACTATCATAACAATTGCAAGCCTTAAACAAAAAGTGTATTTTGTGTAAAGGAAAAAATGATAATAAATAGCTCACTTGCCGGTAGAATCCTTTTCGTGTTTGATAACCTTCTCAAATCATTCAAACGCTTTGATAGTTCTCTCATCAAACAACTTCAAGTGAAAAAAAACCTTCGGAAAAAAAACCACTATCTCTACCATTACCACGCATTCCCAACTAATGTGCTAACTTTCGTGAGGCAGGGCGTGGGCGCTGGCGTACAACGGGTTGACCAATAAAATGGCGTGCGTAAAAAGTCCATTAAGAGACTCTCGCCCGAAACTTTCGAATCGTAAACCAGTTTTTCAATCTTACTTAATTGCCGAACCCCGGGGATCCCGGGGACGCGTAACTACCGGGGCGTGCGGGAAAAAGCGGTCATCCTTCCGTCAGGAATTTTCCGGCTCCAACCAACCACATCCGGGGCCGCCACCGCTGCCGCTGCCGAAACTTGGTACCCGGCGAGCATCCTTTACTATCTATCGGCGAGCATAAATTTTCAATAAACTTCACATCTCGGGCTCCATCCACCGGAGAGCCCGGCCATTGGGCCAGAGAGCGACATTATCCAGATAACAACCTAATATTTCCATCCCATTTCACTGCACACCGGGCGCACCGGCGGTTGTCGGTGGTGATCCTGTTTGTGCCCGGGAATGCCATAACTTGTTTCCGGCTACAAATGGAGTGTAAACAAAAACACTTTGCCCATGTATTTTGGACCATGACGCTGGTGGTGGTGGTGAGCTTTTTCCGCCGCTGGCGTTGTTGGCCAGGCCAGGGTTGGAGCTTTCCCGCCAGCAGTAAGTGCCGCTACGTGCCCGTAGTCGTAGACGGTAGGCGCAGTACGACCGCGTGCCACCGGACCGGTGATCGGTTCCGTTTCCCTCCTTAATGGCCTATAATATCACAATCAATTGCAGTAAATATCGCACCCATAGCCAGTAGTGCCAGCAACGTGGTTGCGTGGAAAAGCACGTGGAAAACAAATCGCTCGCTGGCTGGCTCGCTGGCTGGCTCGCTCGCTGGGCTTCCGATTTTCGTTTTTCGCGGAAGATTCAATTTTGGTGTCGACGTCGGTGTATCGACGGGTACGTGACTTCGCGGCGATCATGGACATTTGCACGACAATTGCTTCCTCGCCCCGAGCTATCAACAACAAACTGAAGGTGAAGGAGATGGCGAGGACCAGAAGGACGAGCGGTATGGAGTATCGGTTTTTATGCTGCGTTTACGATGATGCTCGACTCTTCCGGAACCGCCTTCGGTCTACATCTTTTACTCTCTCTCTCTGTCGGGTGCTACTATCAATCTTTGTTTATGTCATGTTGTACACGTTCTGAGCATCATCATCACCAGCAACAACAGCACTGCACTTTGAAGAGCTGGCGCTGGTGAAAACGCTTCACATTCGACCATTGGACCCTCTCTTCCGGTCTTGTAGTCGATGTACAATCGAAGAGCGTGCAAGATACCAACTTACAATTCCTGTCGATGGCTGTTGGCTTATCAAAGTGCATGTTGCACGTTGCACAGCTCCATGGACGGTACCAAACAAGTGGGGGGGGTAAAGCCCTTAACGAACGAACTAATCGTCTTTGTCGACTTGGACCCCCCTTGGCTTGTGGTCGACAGAATTGCCAATTTATTCAT
>NC_064875.1:26045938-26100938 GCF_943734745.1 Anopheles darlingi | reverse complement strand
AGAGAAAGGGGATGAAAATACGGATTAATCAAATGTTTGATGTTTAACTTTTGTGCTTTATGAACAGGAAGTTTTGTTGTTAGTGAGCAGTAATTGAATGAAATCATCGGCTAATGGGTAATACAATCATAAATCGTTTGTTTGTTTGATGGGGAAATGCTTTGCATAGGAATATGGAATGGATTAATAAGCATACAACGTCTATAGAATTTATTATAATCTAGTTTAGCAATACTGATGCTTGAATTATTCAGAAACGGGAATCATTGTTTTCAGTTTTTTAGATACAGTACAGTGTGTGAAGTTCAAATGTTGAGAACTGTGCAGACAACGCAGAAAACTCAAAAAAATAATATCTCGAGTATCCGGAAGCAAGCATCCAAGTATGACATTGAAGTGAAATTTAATAGCCAAACATTGCTCGAAAGATTCATAGCAAGGATTTAGTGAAGTGTAAGTTTATTTAGATAAAGTGTATTTTTATGCCTCTTATAAATTGAGATCATTATTAGAACAGAGAGTTCTAAAATTATAAATGAAACTTGCTACAGACATGAAACGATTGATGATAAAAAAAGACCAGTAAGTGTCCAAATACTGGGAGACAAAACCATAAAGCAGCACTTTTGAAACTTATTTTTGCTAAAAACCAACAAAAAGCCATTTTGATAAAGAAAAGAGATCTATTCCTTTCTGATACTTAGAGATACAACGTTTTATGATTCCAAATTCTGATTTAATCAAACTTTAACCTCGAACAAAGTAAAGCAACTAGAAAGACTCGCGGGGAACACGTGGGTTTTAAAGAACGTACGACCTGCAGTGTGCCATCCGGACAAAGAAAATTTAATCAAAAACAGTCCCACCGGTCACCATGCGGAGGCCAGCGAGAGGCACAGAAGCAGAAACATGCATAAAATTAAATTAAACCCCAATCACCCTCAGCACCAACAGCACAACTACTTTGCACAACGATGATTCATCGTTTCTCTGCACCCGTAACCGAGATGTAGAGCATCTCTTCACACTCTCTTTCATCCCTGCCTCTCTCTACCTCTTTTTATACACCAGCAGTGTGTCATCTGGACCCGGAGGTGGCGAACAATGTTGCGAATTGTGATGATTAGCTCATTTCCTTTTCCCTTTCGCCATTATCCACGAGTTCTTTGCGCAAGTAATTTAAGGGATCACAGCCCAGTGGCTGTGGCTCTGACCACAGAAGATCAAAATCATGACCGGGATCCGGAGAACGGTTGGTTGTGTTGGGAGAAATCACCACCAGAACCCCTTCAACAATGTAGCGCACACGTTTACGAGGCGTAAGAACATCTCACTTAACCCACCATCAGCACCACCGCGGGCCATCGTACGAGCTTTAATCTCATCGGGGAAATCACAAATGATATAATCCCCACGGCGGCGGGTGCCGGTCTGGTTAAGCGATCACTGACACCACCGATCATCTCCCGTTGGCATCTGGCAGCAGGAAAAAAAAGCGCTGGAGAAACTGCTGGAGAAGTGAAGAGTCCGCAAAACCATCGACAAGTTCTTCATCCATCCATCCATCCTCGTGGCACAATTCCGTGATTTGCTGGTGCTACAATCATAACCATCATAACGTGCGCGCGCGCGAGATGTTCTCGCACGCCAACCCCTTGGCGCAAAAGGTGATAATTTTTCTTGCAAATAATTTCACAGTCCACCACCGATGGAAAAGTACGGCACACCTTTTGCATAGCCAGCGCCCCCCGGGGGTGATAGGTGGCGTGTCAGCGCGCACATCGAGATGATTGTTGTTCTTGAGTGCGCGAAAACAGTGTGTTGCTTGCGTTGTCGATGGTGGTAATCGAATCGCGACTACTCGCTTGCGGCACGAGGGGGTCGCCATCAAGGCGAACATGCCACAAATTGATGATGGGCGCTTATGCAATGTGCACATTTCTTTCTCTCTCTCTCGTTCTTTCTGAGTCTTTAGTTGTGCAGCATGTCGGGACTGCACAGGATAATGGCGAGGAAATTGAGCTCTCTTGCAGCTCTTGTGGTGCATAGTTTATGAGGTTTGTCTTGGACTGCAAGGAATTTGTGACGAATGAAATGCACGACCTTTTCATGTAGAAAAAGGGCTTCGAGCAACATAGAGTACGCTTTCATGTCTTTAAATATATTTCTGTTTAATGTTTGATGTCCCTTAATTAAAGGACCAACATTGATGCCCACTTCTAATGAGTCTGCGTCGTATTCTACTGGAAGCACGGATAGAGACTATGAAATATTGATCTATTGCAGCAATTTAAAGGCATTATACGCTGGTTCGTATTTTTACCAGGAATTAATTATTACCCAATCGTTACGAGGCAGAGTTCTGCTTATTCCTTTCTGTTTGAATAACAACACGTCAAATGAAAAAACCAAAGGTATCCACAACAGATTCAGATCATCCTTTTTGAAACACATTCTGAACGTATATGTATAGGATAAATTACAAAAACAAATCCCCTGAAAATCAAAACGCGCCGTTTATTCATTTAACGAAATAACGCATCACGCAACGTTTACCAACAAACCGAACCGAACTTCCCAGAATTGTTACAATTACATAACAAACGCCCTCCCCTGCGAGAACTCCATTGGCCAAATCATGGTTTGGGTGAATTCCGGGTATTGTTTTCATCCATTGTGTTCCTTCTTTCCCTGCTGTCACACAACACATACCCCAGTAGTGCGAGTGAGCACGTAAAAACGTGCTTTTTGGGAAATCAGACAAGCAGCCAGCTACTAGCAGCTTACAAAAACATGTAGAAAAAAGCCACGGCCACGGTGCAGTTGCAACCAAGTTGCAGTTGCAAGTTACATAAACATTCAGGACGATTCCGACTACGGCACCCGTGGGCACAATGCTGAAGTCAAACCAGGCGTCAACTCCCGGGCAATGGATGACCACTACTACAACACACCAAAAACCAACAAACGATGTCACAGACAGACGACACACTATCGGGCAGGCGCGTCACCTTCCCTCCAGAATGATCTTTTGTCACCGTGTGGCGTCCGTGACACCACCACCACCTTCTGTCTCTTTTTTTTTATGCTGAGGCAGCAGCAGCAGCACCGCCAGCGCCATTTTTATTATGCACCAACACGTGTGTGTGTGTTTATGTCACTTTGTTGTTTTGTGGTACACCCTCTCCCCCACCCACTTGGGAGGAAACGGTTATGATTAAACGTGGCGTGAAACGGTTTTTAGTGCAACAGGAAAAGGAGCAACGTAAATGCCAAAAAAAACGAAGCGAGAACTATGCCACCTCTTTATGCAGCATAAAGTGCATAAAGTACAGAACCCGCTGGTGAGGTGTCCAGTTGCAGCCAGTAAAAATGCAAAAGCGAGCACCACGCGGCCGGTGATGGTGGCGAAGAGCACACACACACACACACAAGCGAATACCAACATCCTCGCTAACACTTTGCGCGAAGCTAGAAATTGCATTCAGCGTTGCATTTGTAGCGTTGCAGCACCGCAGATAGCTCCAGATGGTGATGGCAGCGAACAAGCAGACACCGTTGCCCGGCTCTCTAATACCTGATCCGTGGAATGGGCGCGTTGCTGTAGATGTTTATCGAAGCGTCACTCCTCTCGATCCCTCCAGAGTGTGCAGAGTGCAGCGTGCAGTGCAGTGCGCGGCCGGATGTTATACACCGGGAGTGAATGCAATTATTTTGCGCTCGCCGGGCATGTGTCCGTCCGCCTCACCGACAGAGAGAGATAGAGTGAGAGGGAATCGCTTAAAAATGGGCTCATTCGTCCGGGAATGATTAAATGCAGGCTAAGGAAGTGGTCACCACGTTGTAGCAGCAGCAGCAGCAGCAGCTGTTGGACCTTGCAATGCCACGGTGGTGCTATTCTGTAATCGCCCATGGTGTTACGTCGTTCTCTTACTGACCGATATATCCACCATTTACTGTCTGTGTGTCACATATCGCGACGGACGAACGGAAATCCCCCTACCCAAACCCAACACAACGTTTCATTTCATATGCACCATCGACTCTCTACATATATGGGCTTAGAGACCATTTTGCAGGTCCCTTGCCTTGATCTGGTCACCATGATCGCTATCCACAGCTTGAGAACCGAGGACCGAGAGCATTCAGTTCCTTGTTTTTGTTGTAAAATCCAATGCTTCCAATGGCCTATCGACGACAGTGACAGTAGCACGTATACTAGACAGCACACTTGCACCACTTGGGCGCGTAAACCGGTAAACAACGGTCAGCATACTTCACATTAAAAATGCAGCATTTCTTTCGTTTTGCATTCACACCTGCCAGCAAGGTAGCATAGCAACAGCGTGCCGGAGGCCGTTGCTATGGTGCTGCAGATACGGTTGATCCAGATCGCAGAAAGCAAAGCACCAGCACACGGAGCACCCCTTTCTACAGGGTGCCGGAGCTCAAAGCGTTTCCCATGAGTGAGGCCCGTGGTGCCCGAGGCGATGGCTGGCCATCAGACAACACATCTGCAGTAAGTGCATTTAAAGCATATCGTATCGGATCATGTTAATGCGACTTCCATGACCGCGGGCGCAAAGAAATAGCCGGGGTTTTCTTTGGGTGGGCTTTTGGGGGGAGGGCCGCCAGGGGCTACGGGCTTGAGTGTCGGTTACATGGGCACGGGTTCGAGGGAGCGCGTTAAGTGGAAGTAAAGACTAGCGGCGTCGTAACATCGCACAGTGGACGATGCATCTGCTGGTGAAGGAATATCGTGAATTTTTCGATTTTTTTCCCCCAGATTGCAGAAGTAACATTGCAGTCCGAAAAGTCCGTATTGGGACCTTCAAATGGGCAAAAAAAGTATATCCACACCTTCATGTTTGTCTTGTTTAATGTTACACATCACCTCCATCGCTTGCAATAATAAATTCCCTTCAATTTTGTATCAATTCTACCACAATTCCAGAGATTTTTTTTCTAATTGTTCTTTACAATTAATTGAATTTACTATTTAAAGTCGATCAAATTTTCGATGATCGAGGAATGTCCAATGGCAAAAATGTGCGTTTTTAAACATATTCAACAGTACAATACTATATTTTATGCTTCCGTTGAATCTGCAGCTTTCTAGAGTGCGTGCCTGAAGCTTATGTTCAGCTTGTATGAAGTAACTAGAGAATTTTCAATTCAAAATAATAAATTGTTCGTCTTTTCTTCCCTTCCCTTCCCAACGATACACTTCACTTCTTTGATCACAACTGCAAGTTTTGAGACTTTATCGATGATTTTAACGCCAAAAAATAATGAAACTATACACCAAAGGTTCTAGACAATTGACTCATTTAGAAAAGGCTCTATCAACATCTTGAACAGGCGACAATTACTCGAGTGTTTTTTAACGAAGCTTTGGTTTTTGAGGATCTTTTTGGAAAACGTCAATTGAAAAATGAAGTAGAATAAAAACTAAAGCAAAAGTTAAGGAATATCGAGATTGTCAATGAAAAATCTACCAAAAAGATCCATTTCTGGCAAGGGTGGATACACCTTTTGCATACTGTAGATGGCAAGTATTAGTATCCAGTAGCAGCAATGACTTCGAATTTAAATGGACCGATGAACTAGTGTCCTATTTGAACAACCTGAAGCACTTCTCGACGAATCGAAGTCTACTCCTCGGGTAAAGCAAAGGAAGTGAAAATCGAATCAACATATCCAACACATCGCTAGCACCACACGCAGCGACACTCCCCGCCATCATAAATCCCCTTCACAAATCATACCACCGCCGTCGTTTGCCAATACTAATGGAAATCTTCTAACTCCTCCCGTCCACCTTGAACGGTCTTGTATTGGCAGTTTTGAGTCACTTTATTGCCATAAATTAAGCGAATGGCAACCTCAAACAGCACACATTCGGGTCTACACTTTTTGACCACCTGCAGCAGCACACGCCCAGACTCCCAAGGTGTGTCCACCACCCCTAAACCCCCTAAAGTCTTCGGTTCCGCCACCCCGAGGGCAAAAAACACGACAAAATTATTGATCTGAATTCCATGTTTTGCCGTAACCACAACGGGCTAACAACCGGCCGCTGGATGCTGCAATCGTGTCCGCGTGTCGGTTGTCGAACGACGACGACGACGACGGCCTGACGCAAGATGCTGCCGATCGCTGCTGCGGCTGGGAAGTTGTGGCATTTCTGTGCGGCACAGCGCGCGGCTCGTAAATCTTGTGTCCCCGGGACCGATCTCCAGCTGAGCGTGAGCCGGTCGGCCTCAGAGCGCGAGGTCTGATTTACACCGCGCGAGCTCCGTTTTCGCAAACAGAAGAGAACCAAAAAAAGTAAATGCAGGAGGAGAAGAAGAAGCGACGCGACTGAACCATAAACAAAAGTTTTATAGAATCAGCCATTTCTGCGGCTGCGATGGCCACGATCGACGGGATTGCAAAGTCTGATCTGGAAAAAAAAGAATATCCATCTATCGGAGGACGGTGCGAACGATATCGAGCATCCGAGGGAGAGCAAAGAGGAAGTGGCAAGGAGAGAGAGATAGAGAGAGAGAGTAAACTGAAATCTCCCTTCCTCTAGCAGCCATGCTAGAGACGAGACCAAGCATTATACATAAATAAAGGCAGCATTTTAATGCTGTTTTCTTGTTGGCCACAACCGTTTCGCAACCCGTAACCCCATCTGCACTCAACTGTTGTGCTCTGTATGCGCTCGTCAGCATGAAATGAAGCAAGAAGCTCTAGCGAACTAGACACTGGTCGGGTCTGGCCCAGACACCGTACACATAGAGCGAGCGAGAAGCAGTTTGTTTATAAAATGCTGCCACTTCCTCTCCGCTAATGCTCCGCGCGACACAACGATCTCCGGTTGTATGTGTGTCTCGGGATCAGAAATCCATTTTTCCGCACGTTTTATGTTTGCTTTCCCTTGGTTCTTGGTTCAGCATTAGCAGCAGCAACAGCAGAAACGGTAAAATAGCGACTACAGAAACTACAAATGGAGACATCGAGAGCGTGGTTCTGTGAACTGCGAACCGAACATAACATACAAAATATGATAACATTCGGAGGATGGGCTTTAGATAGCAATGACATAAACAATCGGTACTGATGATGAAGAAAATACTTTAAAGCGATTCATTTCGTCCGTACACACCCCCAAGGTCATCCACCTCGTACTTCGGAATTTGCATATGCAACAGCATCGCAGGTGGAATCGATAAATCGAATTCGATCCCCCCTTGACGCGACAAATGGTTCTCTGCGGTGTCGTCAAGTGTGTGTGTGTGCTGCGTGACATGATTAGGCCAACCGGCCCCGTTCCGAAGGTCTGATCAGTGATCACCTGTCTGATCGGTGGTCACGATATATCGAAAAACATACAGCTACCGGCGCGACAGACCAATGTAGCACACATACACAACGTCTCTATGTGTACATCAAGATAAAATGCGACGACACCATCGGTCCCCGGTACCGGCATTATTTGTTTTACCATTTTCATCACTGGCTCGCATTGCATTGCAGCATAAATCCCCGATTCCAACCACGGTCATCAGCTCTGCAACCAAAGCATAAATCCCTCGGGTCTCGTTTTGTCCGCAGGTGTTGTGCTGGTGGTGGTGTGGGAGATCTCCGTGTTTAGCGAAAAGGTGACTCCCGGTCAGGAACAACCAGTCGGCAGGCAGGCACAACAACGCAGCATCCTTCGCCGTGCCCTACTCCATTGCAGATTGCAGCTGTTGGCAGGCGTTAATGAATGGACGCGCAAAAGAGCTGGTAGAAGGACGGGGAGAATCTGTCTTCTCTGCAAACGTTTGTTGAGCAACATGTTGAGCACAAATGGTAGAAGCGTGTTGGAGTGAAAGGATGCCCTCCCTATGTTGCTCGTTGCACCCGGTCTGCTGCTCTGCTTTGTTCCGTGATCCGCATCTCACTATTATGCATCTAATGAGTTTTAATGGGCAGCGCAGTGCCCTGGCTAGCTGGCTGGCTGGCTGGCTGGCCGGTTGCAACTTTGCTGGTGAGCACTTGTTTACGTATGAATGCAGAATGCCCTTTCCCCATTCACTCACTCATTCACGCTCAAGCTGCACTCGGCCATGTTTAGGGTTTATTTATTTATTTTAATCCCCCGACACTAGCGTAACCGCAAAGTGTTCTACGCTGCAACGCCGCCATTTTGCTGGCAGTATTATCACAACTTCATTTCGAGATTTTCCAGCCAGCAGCTCGTTTGCGCTACGTTTCTTTTGTGCTAAAACTGCAATTACTCTGGTGCTAGGATGACTATCTATAATGAGCGACGTGCCTTACGTCAGATCAGGCAAAAGGAAGAGAGCTGCTGGGGATGTGTGCATCTATTTGCTGCTTGCTCTATTTACATTCCACGCCACGTTATTTAATATCGACCACACGAAAGCAACAAATGAATCGAGTGCGCGAGAAACAGGTGTAAACAGATATAAAATACATTTAATGACGTAGTCATCACCATTTGACGTCACCTGTGACACTTTCAATAAACCAGCATAGGAACAGCGTGCACTGTAGGAAGCACTGTAGTCAGTCTAGAATGTCTTTTCAGGAATTCCACTTGCAGCACAGTTGGACATCAACAACAGCCATTCCATAATCTTGGCACGTCTCGGATCGATGACATTGGAGAGTGAGTGTATTGCTTCGAGGATTTGCATATTGACATAATGCGATCACAACAACGTGTTGGAGCACTTGAAACCGTTGAGAGTTCAATGCCAGTTTGAATGTCGAAGACCTGTGCAGCAACTTAATTTGATAGCACGCGCTCCCAATCCGTTGCTGTCACTTGTCGCTGACTGCATTTCGGGGGGCTACAAAGCTTGAGTATCGCAGCTGTTTAAAGTGCAATACGTGGATATTGGAACACTTGAAATCTATTGCTTGCCACTCAAATTTGATCAGTTCCATGACGTTTAAAAGTTTTGGGAACATTCCGTCAAATTTAAGTTCACCAAACGAAACATTTGGAAGTTGAGCTTTGAAGACGAAGATTCTTCACGCGACTTGCACACCAAGACACCAATCTTCTATCGAGCTAATGAAGTTGAACCTCTTCTCAGCGGGGAGCCACATTTGAAGAAGGTGATCACCGGGTGTAGGGAGAGAGAGAGAGCGCCCAACGCCCCAGGAATCCTCGTCCTGCCTCGCCAGGCCACAGTCGGCCTTCGACTGATAGCCAAACGTAGCCACCATATCGTAAAGCTGTGTTTTACGACCCGTAATTCCCCTATCGCCGAAAACAGTCACTTATTGGATTAAACCGATGCAGCCACACCGGCTGCACGGATCACGGTGAGCGGCGTGGCGACGCAGGAAGAGCTTCGATGTCGAATGTCGTTGGCGATGGTCGATAGTCGGCCGATAGTTCGCGTTTTCGGTTCTGGGTCTGGGATCAGGTTGAGGTGTTTTTTTGGTGGCGCGCTTCTTCTCCTTAAACCCCGCACAACAACGGCTTTCGTTCGCGTTGGAGTGACTAGAGGCTATCAGAAGCGACGACCTCGCGCCACGAGACGCAGCGCCAGAGCGAGAAGAAGGAAACCCGTCGACAATCGCGCGGAAGATGCGATGTTGAATTTTTGGTGAATGTTTATTTATGAAGCCATAGGCCCCCGCATAACACTCGATGAGGCCCACGCAAGAGGGCTCAATGGTGATGGGCACCATGTCTATGGCCGTTGGTGTTTTTTTTTTTTTTGAGAGGAGATGAACATCTCAACCATTTTTGGCAAATGATTGGGTGGGACGAAAAAGACGAGCTGACGAGGTGGGGACCGTATAGTAATCGATAACCACGCCAAGGAGACTAGACCTGGGCCTAGGCCGAGGCGACAGGACAGACTACACGGGCTTTCTTCTTCGGGTTCTCTGGACCTATCATCTTCTCCCATGGATTCCGGACACTGGTGTGCCCGAGTACCACCACCATCCACCAGCCGGATGATCGCCTCGTTCATGGGCAATTAATTATGTGTGAATATTGATGTGAGGATGTAAATTATTTGACCATCGAAACTAAGCCAACGAGCCAACTCGACGACCTCATCTGGTGCTGGTGACAAGAACCTAGGGCGTAGGCGTCACTGAAGAGCTCCATTGATATCATCTTCAGGAAGAATCCGTGGCCGAGTGGCCGAGTCGTCGTAAAACATTCCTCCAACTATGGTTTCCAACACCCCTTACGGGGGCTTAGTAGAAGCATAATTGGATATTCCCCATCTCTGCCCCAACTAGTCCCCAAGAGGGGAGGAGGTCGGTTCAATGAACCAGGCGTGCTGATGCAAATTCTGTGACACCAACCCAACCAAGCAGAAGACGGAGAAGACGGAAATGGAGAGCACTTCCACGCTGGATTGCTTTCTTCGATCTGCCCCGAGAACCAATCCAAGGGATCCGAACAGAGGCATCCCAGGTTGTGCAGTGGCAGTGGCATGATATTAACATTCCTTACCTGTTTTTTTTCCTCTATATTATCGTGCGAAGCGATCGGAAACGCGCGCACTGTTTCTCATCCTTTTGCTCTTTGCAAACGATCTCTGATAGCTAGCGATGTCACATACAGCGCCGTGCTAGGGTCATTGATAGGTCGCCGCCGCGTGTTTATCCATTATGTTGCAATTAGACCTGAGGAATAAACGTGGAAGCAGAGAAGGAGAAATACGTTTTGTTAGTTTAACAAAGTCTAGACAATCCAACGAATACTGGCAATGTTACAGAAGAACTTTATAAGTTCAAGTTCTGGAGTATTTTGAACGGAAAAATGAGAAAAATGTTTTCAAAATCATAAAACGGAACTCACGAGATTTGAAGACTGTTAGTAACCCCCGGGTATCAATGATTCTCTCCCGCACACACACACACCTTGTGGCCGCGGCTTACACACACACACAAAACACACAAAAAATGTGGATGCAACCAAGAGGAACGGAGCGAATCCAACACACCGGGGCCCAGGGTGTTGTTATCGTCCCGTGGGATCATCTGTCGAGAAGAGCGCTGAAAGGGGGAAAGGAGAGTTGAGTTCGCGGCCCTTCCGCGGGCCACACCCCCTGCCCAGCCCCGGAACGGTTGGTTCTCGCGCGGTCGTTTGTTAGTTTTTGTACGCGCCACCACCTTCTCCTGCTCCTATCTGCTAGCCGATCGACCGACCAAGATACACAACCGGCCGGCCGGACTTCTTGAACCAGCGGCGCAAAAAAACACGGTTGGTGGAAAAGAACCTTAGCACCTTCGCACCACCACCAGCAGCGGCAGCAGCAGCAGCAGCAGCAGAGGAGGTAGAACGGACGCAACGGACGGTTTAAACGGTGACTGGAATAAATGTATTATTTAAGCATAAATTTATCGATTCACCGAACAAGGTGTTTGCAGCGATCCGTGGCAGCAGTAAGGCGGATCGGTAGAAGGGGAGAGACAGCAAGAGAGTGAGAGGTGCAAACGACAGGAACAGGAACGCCACAGGACCGCGAGATGGACCTTGAAGGTGCAATTTACAATTTCCAAAGCCCTCTTCGCCTTCGCCTCTCTCGCTCGTGTTGATCTCCGATGTGTTCGTGGATGAGGCCATATCCGCGGCCAACATCACCCCGAGAGCACGATGTTACATTTTACAATCCCGTACACCAAGCCAAAGTCCAGGCCAGAACACGGGGAAAGAAGTAAAAAAAACGTTCAGTTCGCTACCTGGGAACCGGTTCACCAATCGGTCCGGGATTGGACCGGATCGATTGTAGAGCCTTCATTCTGGAGCATCCATTACAGAGGTAGTCGACGAGTCGACGATCTTGGCCGGGCTCTTTTTCTAGCAGCAACCTCATATTACGGCCCGGGACTCTCCCCGGTGGTGGTTCTACAACAAATAAGATCGCGCGAGAAGCGAGCTTGCAACAATACCATATCCGGTCCTCTCGGCTCTGTCCGGTCAGACACCTCGCTGGGCTGCCTCGTGGCCGGTGCCGGTGTGCAATCAGTGCCAGGCCATCGGAATATTTATACACTTCTCGGCGCACTTCTGTCTGTCTTCTTCCTCCGTTCCTGGCTGTGGCTCCCCGTACCACGCGTCCCATAAATCGATTGCATGAAAGTGATAGCGGACGACAGCGATGATGTTGCTCGCCGGCCAGGTCCGAAAACCACCAACCGAGCCTCTAAGCAATGCCCCGGTGGTGCGGCGGGACACACTACGATCACGCTGCGCTGCGTTGCGCTGGCGATGCGCCTTCGTTATGATGATGGTGGTGGCCGATGGTCAATAAATTTTAATGCGATTCCAAACCAGACACACGATATAAATCTTGACGCTCGGCAAATAGTCAACAGCAGGAGCAGCAGCAGCAGCAGCAGCAGCAGGACCTGCCCATTAAAGGAAGAAACTAGGGACAATATGCGACGGTCTTGATTGGGGTAGGTCCTGTGCTGCTGCTGGTGCTGTTCCTGCACTGGCTAGCAATATGTGTGCTCCATTGTGCGCAGCATAGCATAGCGTTAGGTCCCGAGTCCTCTTCTCCACGCGGGGTGTCATCGAGTCGAGAGGTGGTGTACAATTTGTTTATGCTAATTGAAAACAAAGGAGCCAACAAATTGGCAGAAATTGGCAGGCCTGGCCTGGCCTGGACTGGGTCGGTAGGTGGTCTCTGTGGTGTGCGACGATGTGTGGAATGTGCTCGCATAGAACACCGTGTTTCTTACATCTAATGTTGTGAAGAATAGTATGCGTCCAACACCTCGTGATCGTGGGGCATTGTAGGGCTCCTTGTGCGTTAGATGCACACCGTTCTCAACGGGTTTTCTCCCGGTAAGGGAAGATGGGTTTTGCATTTTGAAGATGCAAATGGCAGCGGCGTTCGTGCCGGCGTGTGCATATGTCAAACAGAATACGATTAATGTTGTTAGAGCCTGAAGCAATTCGGAAATATATAGAAAGCAGACGGCATCAAAAAACAAAATGTGCGTCAGATGACTTTGTAACAATGCGTACTTTAAAAGTCAAACTTTTAGGAGCAGTTGTTGCAGTATATTGTACCAAACGACTTGTTTAACATCTAATATATTGAATTTTTTTCAGCAATTGCTGTTCTATCATTTTGTATGAATTCGTTTCTATAATTCTAGGATCATTTCAATAAAAGTTTTGCCAAATGAAACGTTATCTTCTCTTGCAAATGTTTCAGTTTTAGCTGAAATACCTCTGAAAATTTTGTTGATTTAACGAGACAAAATAAGGAACGCTGACGTAAAAAAATAAAAGTAATTTGCATTTGCAAGCATTGAAATCTGTTTGCAACGAAAAAGCATCTGAAAAAGAACATCTCCCAGCTTATAAAACAGAAATGGACGAAAAAACATCAACACTTTAATTTTTCCATTAACGGTTGATTGAACGGTTGCCAAAAAAGTAGTTAACGATCAGTCTAAGCTTCCAAAACTGTATTCCTTAATATTGAACTGAACTTTCCCTCTATAATGGCACTGAAAACAAATATCCGTAAAAACTAGATTATGCTAAACGAATGACGGGTGCTATTCCAACTATTACAGCGCTAAACCATGTGGTTTAATTGACACATTATATGATTAAAATTCGGGAAAAAAGATTAGGCGAACTATGATTCATGATACTCCTCAAAAGAAAGCGACTGCTGCCTGAATCATCGCACTATATAGTAGCTTCCCGAAGAAAATACTTGAATTTGAAATGCATTTGCTCGATTCAAAAGATTAAGTTTGCCAAAAAAGTTCGCCACCATTAAAGCATGCGTCTAATAGTAACACTTTGATCATTTAAATTCCTTTACAGCTTATAACGCAACACGAAAAAAAAACCCCATCATGCAAGCATCCCTAATCGAGAACCTCCAACTCTTGCGACGGTACGTGGAAGTCCTTCCACGCGTAGAAAAGCAATCCTCGCCGTCGTCGTCGTCGTCGTCGTCGTCGTCGTCGTCGTCGTCGTAATTTTCCACCATGAACCGACCACTCTCGGGGAAGAGATCATATCCAAACCCACCGAGCAAACCCCCCGGACACACATGAAATGCTTCGTCGATGTCTGACTTATGGTGCCGGGGCAGCTCATGGTTCGTTCCTTGGTCGCTCGGGGTCTTTGGCACCATCGTCAAAGTTCAATTTCGTGCAGGGCAAATAATAATTTCCCGTCAAACATATTACCGAACCGTTTGCTCTTCACCCAGCATCCTTCTCCTACTGCACCACCCCTTCTTCTGCCCCATTGCTATGGAGTCCGAAATTCGCAGCAAAATTGAATGTATATTTCAATTTCACCGACGAATCGGTTTGCGAGTTCTGGGAAATGGGAAACGGTACGAACGATCGAGGATGGAGCGATTGTGTAAAAAGAAGGATGCGAAAATGAAGCTCGTTGCCAGACAGTAGTGGCTAGGGGGCTAGACAAGGATGTGTGTGTGTGATTACTGATAGCATAATGTTTACTTCGTCAAAGTATGTGAAGGATGGCGAGCATGTAGAACGCGCGAAGGTCTGTCATACCATAAAAAAAACGTTCTGGGTACCGAGTGCGCATCTCGGTTGCGCGAGGACGAAGGATGGGGCAAGGTCGTACCAACGATTTCCAATTATTATTTGATACGATTCTACCGTCCATTGAACCAAACGTACGCGCAAGTTTTTCTTTTTCCTCTGCTTTCCTTTTTTCCCGGTTATTGGGAATCCGCTAGTTAAGTACATTTACCTTTGGGAACCCAAATTGGAATGTAGCGAAGGGAAGCAAGGGGGGCACCGATTTTTTAACGAGCATATTTACTCAACCAGAAATATGCTTCCCCGAGTTCTGGCGTGGCCGCGTGCGTTCGCGCCGATTAATTGGCAAAATATGTTTTATTTGTGGAAGAAAATACAAAGTAAGCAAACGGAATTCCGTCCCGACTTTAAGTGAATGACCGCCCGGAGCACGACGCGCAGCTCGGGTCATCGACAGCCGGGAGTTGAATTTAACAAAAAAAAGCACATTTTTTCCATACAAACAGATCTTTTCCCAAGTCATTTCTATGGATTGTGTTTTGAAATGAGCAACACTGCAAAAAACCAACATTGAAGCAACATATCATTGTTTCATCGCATCGTATGCTCTCCCTTCTGAAGGGCTGCTGCTCTCCAGAATGTTTGCTTGTTGTTTGCTTGGCTCCTTGGCTGCTGTCTACACCTCCAGTCAGTGAGGGAGGGTCCTAGGAAGCTCTTGTTCTAACAAAACCGTTCACCGTGAATCGTGCGCTAAACGCTCGAGCGCTATTCCCACAACAGCACTACTAAGCACTTTATCACGGCACGGCACGGCATGGTGTGCTTCCTCCTTCCCCCGTGCGCCGCTCTCATTTCCTGGCAATTATGCTGCTCATCAGACCAGACCATCATCTCCTCCCGCGGTACGTGCGGCACTCCCGAAAATCGAATAAGCGCAATAGCCGGATGCGGTATGCCGGAAGTCTAGCAACGCGAACGCGGATTACTCTCGGGTGCATTTAGTAGACCCGTGCCCCTGGCTCCCCGACATTTTGAGCATCGCAATTAGTACGGCTATCATCGCGCTCGGTGCCTTGCCTCGCGGAAGGATGATCATCATCCCGAGGTTGGAGCTAAAGCTCTGGGAGCAATTGCTTTGTGCTGGGAATAGCTTACGGATCGGGATCGCGGAACAAGAAACAGAAAAACAAAGCACACATACCGAAAGCATACAAAGTCAAGTGCTAAAGGGCATTGGTAACCACAAACCCGGAACACACGACGCACCGTTGGCGACGGTGGCGATTATGCGGATCTTGGAACCGAACGACACACGCACGAGGCGCACGTTGCAAGGCACACGTTGCATCCGATTGCCTGTTTTGGGCCCCCGGACTGCAGCATAGGCGCGTAGAGATACCGCTGCACGTGAACCTTGTAAGCGACCAACACACCAACCATCCAACCGTTACAGAAACACTCGCACTCGCGCCTCGACGAAGATGCGGTTTGGCAAGACAAGAGAGCGAACGCTGCTGGAATGTTGCATTCGGGAAAGTGGTTCAACAGCAGCCCACTCTCACCACCCCCCCCCCCCTCCTTTCTCTTCTAGAGGGAGGCTGCTAAAGTGCAAACAGCGAGATGCAACACTCGCCGCAATTTTGTGCAACAAACTATGTGCTGAAAAGCAAGTGCAGCGATCCGACGACGCGCTAGCAACCAAAACCAAATCAGTACCACGAACGCACCACCCACGGTTTGGATGAGGGGTGGTAGTAGGTGGTATAGAGATTGCTGTTGCTGAGTACCATTTGCATATTATCCCGCGTGTGTCTGTGTGTGCAACGTCGGATCACGGTTTTGCCGATGCACTGCCTCTCCAAAAGTAGATCAAAGTTGGGAAATGGTTCTTATCTTGATGCCTTGAAGATTGTTTCTAGATACAAGCAGAAAGTTTTCGATATTGCAACTAAAAAAAAGAATTACTTTTACTAAGACGCCTACAGCTGATATTGACAGCTGGTTGAATACAAGAATTTACAAAAATGCAAAATTATTTTGCGGAAATAATCATTGTTAGCTGTGTTTAAGCTTCTTTCACATCAGACGCGTTTTACGAGCATTTTATGACTTTTTTTTTATGCAATTCGGATTTAACGTTAGTATCACATCTTAATATAAGGCAGTGTTCACAAATTGTACCTGAAGTTATTTTTTGAGCTTTTGGAGAGAGCTTAAAAATTTTAAAATGTGTTGAAATCCCGCTAATCATTATTTTGTGTGTCTATTGAAAAAATTATCATGATTTGATAAGGTGTCGGTAGTGATATGGTGCTATTTTTCGTGTATTTACGATTCACCTTCGTGTAATCTCGGTGTGAACAGCAATTAAAGCTTTTACGTTAAAAAACGCCACGTCTGGCGTGTTAAAAAACGCCTGTGATGTGAAAGCTACTTTAATGTTACCGTTTGTGCATTCAAGTATAAAAAATTGAGCTAAACTAGGTTATTTTCGTTCCACCATGACAATTGTTTCTAAACACATCCATATTTGTTTATTTATGGACGTTTCGTTGCGATATCTAATCAAAAATTTCATGCGTATGTAGAAACATTCTAAGAAAATTTGAATAAAATTTATTCGCCCTTTTTATGTGTGTATGTGTGGGGCAAAACGCGACATTACATTAACGTAACCTGTCGTTAACGGTGCAACAATGGAGCAATAAGTCACCCTAAACTTCCATCCATCCTTCGCGTTCTCTCTCTCTCACTCACAAGTGCTGCAGATATTAACCGTACAGAGCAAACGGGATGTTGGAATGTGCGGTGGGGCACAACAAAGCGAATGTTGCACTACACAAATACAAGTGCAAGTCAACGTTTGATGTGCTTCTCTCCGGTTCCTCCTTGGTTTTGGCCATGCATGGTGCCCGGGCATGCACGATGCTCACTCACTGCTGCAGTAGTGGCTGGGTGTGGCCACTCGGGCCCGTGCCACAGCATTCAGAGTGTTTTCGCCAAAACCCAAAGTGCACTCCGTGGCACCGCCTCGGAGCCAAACCGAAATCTGCTGCGCGGAAATGGTTGGCTTTGGCCTCCGCTTTCCACCGTAACCACCGCTGAGTGGGTGAATGGGTGGGTGGGTGGGTTCTCGGTAACCAAACCCGGTCTCATTTGCTCTGGACAAACCAACAAACTCAGGGGGTGCGAGGGACTGCAAAGAAAGGGCCAAGCCCGGAGGAGCCGCAGCTTCTCTCGGCAGCTTCCGCTATTAACTTGGGTGAAAAGTGGTGAGACCGCAGTGCTGCTGATGCTGTTGCTGCGTTTGCATACCCGGGGCAGCATAGCCAGGGTTCTTGGTTTTGATGGAGGTGTAGGGGGGGGGGGGTCCGGGTTGGTGGTCCGAGTGACCCAGTGCAGCAGCACTACTGGCCGGCATCCCGGAAGGATGCAGCAGCATTCCGTCTGGAGCTGACTTTTCGATTTCCTGTACGAGCACTTACAAATAATAGGCAATAATGGTTTGGTGACCGGCGTTTGCCCTCTCACTGTCAGCTAGCAGGCCAGCCAGCGACTGCCAGCGACTGCCAGTGGCAGGCTCGGGGAAAAGGGGTTCGTTAGCGCGAACGCTTGACATGTTTACTTTGGTGCACAAAATTAGATTCTGGAGGACAGGCCCCATAGAGCCAGCGTCGAGGCAGGCAAACGCGCACCAGCATTTTGCTTTTCATTGTAGTTTATTGTGTTAAGTAGAGTTGTAGTTATTCGAAAGACTTCAACGAATAAAACGGGGACTCGGACCGTAAGCACTCCTTGAATGTGCTTTTAATGGTTTTAAACGAGTTGATTGAATATTGTTTTCGATTATAAGCATACTTATTAGGTTCTGTATCGGATCTTATGGAGACATTCGTTTTGTGAGATCTAAACATCAAACGGATTCTAATCCTGATACCTAAGGTCACATTTTCAAATACAGACTCACTTTGCATTTCTCCATCTCTCTTGAGGACAACTGTTGATCACAAAGAAAGGATTTTTTCAAATACCTTCATTCAACTTCCATAAGACCAGCTAGTTTTACTTCTATGAAACTATTGTCAACAGCACATGTTAGATGTTTACATTAATGAATACGATTTAGACGTTGTTTAGAAGCATATTTGATATGCCTAATGGTTTATGTGCTCCATTTAAACCAAAGTAAAACAAAATTATTCAAAATGCCCATGAAAATGAAACTGAGGGAATAAATTAAGGGCTGATGCCACTACTTGCGATTCTACCAAAGTACTTTCATTTGCCTAGATTGATTTTACATCCTTCAAACCGAATAACATAGACCAGATCTAGGTTTAGTGCAATGATAATCGAACCTGTTGCCTACAATTTACATGGCGACAAGAAATCATTTCATGGATTAAAGATGTGATTGTTTATTTGATCTGTAGGATTTTCTCGAATTAAATTCTGTGCAAAAGACTTGACGAGTTATAATTCGCATGATGATGGTTAGCGAATCTCCTCAGCTACAGTTCAACTAAACGCAAATGGTGATTATCCATGATTTTGAAAGTTTTTGTTGCTACTGATAGTTGAAATAAAATTGATATCTTAGCGACGATGTAGAACTTATATTAATGTTCAATGTATGATTGGAGATCAGTGCATCATGCAAATACTAAAGAGTATTAACAAAAAAAACGTAGTAAGCTCAGTATTCCTGAAATAGAATACTGTATCCTTGATAGTTTTTTTGAACTGATTGTGATCTTTCAGATGTTGCACTCGAGCAGTTGTATGCACTTGATTACAATCAATTACAAATCCCCTCACAGCAATGTGTCATAAATAGCTGACGGCCACATCATTCACTGCAACACTGTTTGGGACCATTTTACTTCCCACAAACCCACCCACCCACTCACTCATCCTGCGACACACTTTCACACACAACATCTTGAAGAACAACTGGCGATCGAGTACACTTGACACCCCCCTCTTGCCGTGTGAGAAGCCTATCTGCATCGTGTCGCAATGACGATGATGATGATCAGACCGCCGCACAGATCAGCATCACACCATCAACCGCCCCGCTGCCAAGAGTGACCATCACTGGAGTGTCACTGACTGTGCGGTAAAAGTGTGGGAACAACAACGCGATGCAGATCGCGCATTCGTCAGCGCATTAAGCGGCAACCGTGCGGTGTGTAATGTATGCAGCGCCTCCACCATCACCACCACCACCAACACCATCGAGCCCTTCTCACTGAGGAGTTGATTGTCTCGTTTCGCTGCTCATGCTGCTGCTGCTCATGTAGTGTTGGTGGTGGTACCGGCACATTATGAAAAAAAAGACATTATGATGCTAGTTATGAAAATTGTTTACATTCAAGAGCACAGCACGCAGCGCAGCATTCCAGTGCAGAGCGCACCGCGAGCAGTGTGTCACTTGAGACCCTCGCCGGGGACATTCCATCGCAGCAGCAGCAGCAGCATCATGTAGTGCCAGTGCGGTTCTCCGAACATCCAAGCCCACTTTCAGGGATTCGCGTTAAGTAGAGTGGGGGAGATAGGGAGGCTGCACTACTTTCGAGCGAAATGATTGCAACATGCCGCAGGAAGGCGTGTGGGGGCTGCTGCGCTGGTAGGGCACTTGTTTCCGGAAGGCAAGCTGACAGCAGGAAGAGGCGCGAGGAACAATACAATTTATAATAATAATCTTTCGGCGAACCAAAGGCAAAAACTACCGCGAACTCGGACTCTACACACAGCGGCGGTGCAGCAGCAGCAGCTGCATTGTGATCAGCGTGTGACGACAGACACAACAAGATGGAGGCTGCATAAGAAGAGGCTCCCGAGGAGAGCATGGTAGAAGATTCCGGAAAGTAGAAACTACTATTCCATGCTGATGGCGACAACAACGGCGACAACGACGACGACGATGTGTGTTATTTGGAGCAGCAAATGTGTAAATAAAAGTCATTGTATTTATGGGAAATTATGCTCGTACATCCCACTCTCACACCGAGGTGGTGGTGTTCTCGGTAAGAAGAATCCACTCCGATGGTGCGCATACTGAGGGAAATGTGGAACGAAGTCGTCTCCCACTAGGTTGTTTTCCCTTTTTTTACCGGCAAAGAGTGAAACGGAATCTGGCAATCTAAAGAGTCGATCTAATGTGGAAATGAAAAGTGAGTCCCCTGGAGTTACAGTTAGTAAAATTTAAGTAACTGTATGCGGGAACAGTATTTTCAAAACGTAGCGAAACAAATGATCGGGATCGGGAGGCGCTGTTTCCCATTCCAAAAATCATCAAAGCAACGCATACTCACAAAAGCGCCTTTCAACGTTTGCTTTGATCGTGGAATTCCAACTTGCTCTGTGGAAAGCAGCAAAAGATGGACGATTGCCGGGGCATCCGATCGATTGGCATTTGACACCACGGTGCATCCCCATCTACACCATTCATTACGCTCTAGCGCGAAATACTCGGATTTTACGTGTCACCAACTCGATGGCGGGGGGGGACGATAGGGACTGAATTTAGCTTTTAGCTATGGTGTGCACCTCGACAGCCTCGAAACGCAAAATAAAAAAAACACACAAAGATCGACACAGGATGTTGCGAATGTCACGCCTTTACGGTGGTTCTCGGCTGCTGCTGCTGCAACATCACATGAACCGCACCGATGGTTCCGGAATGCTACACCTTGTCGCCATACCTGCTATAGGTCCTCACACTTGAAAAAGAAAAGCGCTTGGTTTGGTGAGCTGGAAATTCAATGAAGGACCGGGAACGGGATTTCGATTTGATTTTTGTCGAACTGGTTTTCGGGCTGTTTGTTTTGGTGCCAATTCGCCCCAAACCGAAAACGCAAATCGGATTTCGCATTCGCATTCGTATTCCGCTCTTCGCACATTGGTGAATTTGGTGCATCCGCTAGCACCTAGGGAGTTGGGAGAACCCCCTTTTATTTTTTTATGCTTCCAGTAATGATTCGCATTCCATTGCGCTCGAATGTTGCTGCGAGTGCGAATGAAGTGCTCCTGGTGGTAGTATGCTTTCGCAAGCGCATCAAATGGAAACCACGGTATCAGCCACGTTTGACCTCGGTTGATCTTCCCTTTTAACTAATGTAGTTCACAACAAAAAAATGGGTTTTTTCTTCCTCCCTCGACTTGATCCACAGGAAACTCCCGATAATCAACACCTTTCACCTTTGTTCTGCATTAGCGTAAGGGGATTTCGTGTGCAACGAATGTAGCGAGTGTAACGAGACCAAAGTTTTAAAAGAAATATTCGAACCGGAGTCCTCCGAGGCATCGTTGCACCGTACCCGCACAGTACTAAGTGCAGCTTAACCAGTTCGTCTATTCAAAGTTTTTCTGTTGTTGTTGTTGAAGAGTGTGCTGCTATCACAACCCCACACCAGTGGTTACCGCCATGAAAGCCTGCATCGTGTCTGCATAAGGCTAATGAGAAGGGAAGAAAATTCGCGAGAAACTTGCCAAGTTAAGCTTGCTTGTTAGGGAGAAAAACTTTTGTGGAACTTGTCGTAGCTCTGTAATGATTTTTTTCTCACATTTTTGATGGAGAAAGTCTTCTCCGAATAAAATAAGATGCTGCGTCAGAAACTCTTATAAGATGTTCCTTGAAAATATTGCATAACGTAAGCCAGCTTACCGCTCCTTGAGACGTAAGAACGTTGACTTCAATGGCACATATCAGCATTTATTAAACAACTTGATGGTCCGTTAAAAACGTGAGTAAGTATCATAGATGCCATAAAATGCTAAATTTGACAATCCAATCTTGGAATTGACAAAATATGTGAAGACCCCATCCAGCACATTCCTGGAACAAGTCACGACATCGGGGCCGAAGGTGACGCAATCGCGCTGGATGGGTGGCCGCCCCGTGGGGGGTGAATTGAATATTTTCGGCGGTAATGTTCAATCAGCCAACGGCAATATGCATACCTGGCCCGTTATGTTGCCTCGCGAAAGTCGTCGCTTAACGTGCCTACCACTACCATTAAAGGTGAGGTGCGTAAGCAATTAGCCACGAAGTAGTTGATTTAGCATAATTGCATTATGAAAATATGCGTCCTTGGCGATGTGCGTAAGGTTGACTTTACCTTTCGCTTTGCCATGCTCCTCGTAAGAGCAAACGAAAAATGATTTGAAATTCTATCCTCCAGTACCATGGAACTCTCTTAGAGGCTCAGAAAGGTGCGAACGGGTACTTGAAACACAAGAGAGAGTCACTTGAAGACCTACCTACACCGGGAGGGGATCCAGCCCATGCCTCAGCCTTTTGAAGTCAGGTTTTGTGTGTGTGCACGTGTGTATGTGTTGGAGAAGGTAAGCTCTCCTGCAGGTCAACAGTCACTATACTGCGCCTACGAGACATTCTTGTGTGGCTTTACAAATTTTCAAAGTACAGAGTACAAACCTCCGTCTTCTTACGTCGAAAACGTTACTGAATTGCGTCTCTCGTCGAAGCTGGAACTAGCTGGAAGGACCGTACAAAAGAAGTCGTTTGGTCGGAGGTGTGTGTGTGTGCGGTTTAAGTGCAGAGCCAGCGTTTTTTTTTCAAGAACCATAACGAGCTGATTGCATCTCTTCTGAGGTGCGGTTGAAGGTGAAGTGTAGCAGTGTAGAGGGGTTTCCGTACATCTCATTCACATGACTTACCATGCGAGACCTTAATGGGCCAGGTCTAACAATGTTCCGCTACACGCTTTTGATGCTCAGGCTTATGATGAGTTGCGCTGCTCGAGCTCCGTTCAGGACCGAGGATCAACTTTTCTCTACCCGTATTGTGGATTGAGGAGGGGAATAAATCATTGGAGTTTATTTCCGATGAAAGTGTGTCAAGAGTTGATATCCATTCCAAGACAAGCCCATTGTGTGTTTGTGTCGTGAAATTAGCATTCGAGTTGTGAGGCAATAATGACATTTCTCTGTTAAGAATTAGACAACAAAAACTCTAGTTCTCGAGTAAAAGACTTCTTGAAGTACGTTAGAATCAAATAGGTAAAAGTATACTAGATTCTGAAGTCCACACCGGTTAGTACAGAAACGAAGCTCTCCAATGCTATAGGAGTATCTCCGTAGCCATAAACAAAACTCTTTCCACTTCAGAGCATAAGCTTCTTGGTAAACAATCACAGGCGCATAAAGCGATCCCGTAGAAC
The DNA here is from genome assembly GCF_943734745.1 of Anopheles darlingi. Classification (NCBI taxonomy): domain Eukaryota; kingdom Metazoa; phylum Arthropoda; class Insecta; order Diptera; family Culicidae; genus Anopheles; species Anopheles darlingi. Next base: position 26,077,221 of record NC_064875.1, on the reverse strand, counting down.
TCTGTATTTCCATTTCCTCCCGAGGGGTCTTTCGACTCCTACACCTGACCCTGAAACTGTTTGTTGTCCAATTGACGACGACGACGACGATGATGGCGATTGCGGTGATAAACGATAAGCAACTACGCCGTTGCTATCGGCACAAGCACAAGCATCTCTCGGCAAAAGCTCCAAAAGACCAAAACAATCCTCGCACAAATTCCCGACAAAACAAGGCGACGTTTGCTCCGCCGGAGCGCATCGGAATCGGAACCCCCGGTGTGCTACGGCCACAAATTTGCTCCTAAGCCGGCCACGAGGATTGCAAACACCACGAGACCGGACCACCGACCGTCTTTTCTTTGCATTGGAGCAAAGAACCGACAACAGGCAATACCAATCAAGGCAACCAACGGTCCATATTCCCGAAAAACTGTGGTCACCAGCGGGCTCGTCGATAGCCCGAATCCTGCTGCTCGCCTGTGCCGTGGTGGTAGGGTTGCAAAGTTTCCAAAGAGGAGAGGATGGAGGAGAAGGCAAAATGTTTTGCACTTCCGGTATCCTTTCCCCGCTTCTAGGGATGCGATCGGCCATTAAAGAATGGATGTCCGGAAGATATCCCTCCCCGGGACCATAAGCTTCGAGTCCGGAAGAATGGAAAAGTTTGACGCAATTTGAGGGGAAGATTCAAAGAAGACGGAGGACTCCCATAGCTCCCTGAATCCGGACCCAACCGGTGTCCGTCCGCCCAACCGTCGGGGGGTTTTGTGGTGATGGTTGCGGTGCAAGACAAAACCCGAAGACTCCGGCACCGGCAAAACACTCGGGGAACACAATTCGTACACAATAATGCCCGCTGCCTGCCTCAGTTCCGCCTTCCTAGTTCCTGAGACCGAAAATACGGGAGACTTTTCATCTCATATGCATGATGCTCGTCGATAAGGATACATGCCAGCACCAAAAACGAAAAACAAACGGGTGGAACATCGCACATGTACATGCGAATGACTGCAGATGTCTTGCTCAGTGCGCCACAAAACCCCGAACCCGAGGCACACAAGGCAGTGGCAGATAGGCAGTGTGAGCAGAGCAGACAGAGAGATGATCGTGATGCTCGCTGAAAATTGGTTTTGTCAAACAGTTTTCTCCGCTTCCCCGAACCCACCACCAGATTCTCAGAGCCTCGGGGTTTCTATTTTTGGCGAACGACTGGTGCTGGGGTTGTCGGAGCACACATCACTCGTTGCGTATGAGTAATGTATGTTTGCCACGAATTTGTCTCGTAAAAATATTTCAATCCAAAACGATGGCGAGACGAGGAGGATGGTGAGGATACGACGTAGCGTGGAAAATCGAGTTTGGTTTCCGAAAGGACGAAAGGAAAGGATTCCGCTTCTTGTGGAGCGAAAGTGAGACAGGATGTTCTGGGAAGAGGAAGAAATTTTGATGTTAGATGAAAATTAAACAAGTTCAACAACAAGCACCGGAAGTTTATTGACAAACGCAGTACAGCCGGCACTCTACATATGGTAGCGAAGGCACAGGACCAGAGGTGAAGTAGAGGAAGTTATTTGATGGAAGAAACATTTGCTGTCACAAGGCATGCTGATGCTTCTGCCCGAGTTGCTCTACATCCAATCAAAATGTCTTCATATTAGAGCAAACAGTCAGTCCCTATGTTGGTGATGGAGAAGACTTTCGGTCTTGGCCAATCGAAAGGTGAAGTACAAACAATCATCTTCCGTTTCTAGGACTATCATTAGAAGGAAGCCTTCCAAGCGTTGGATACGAGAGAGTCTTTAAAAAAATCACTTCAGCTCGAGATGTGCTTTAACTACTCTGCGGCATCGAAAAACGTCCAGAAAATTTGACATGCTTTTGTAACAACGAAAGTAACTCGCGTAGCCTTCAGTCAGGGAGAAAGTTACTGAATCCTTTTTGCTTTACGGCGGATGAAAAATGTTGCCATGTTTTTGGCGCCAACCAACCGCTTCCGGTTCCGATCTCAGTACCAAGCTACATAGACGTTATATGAAGTATTACCGTACGCATCGTACCAAGATACTGGAATGGACTATTTCCACGGTCTCTGGCCTATGGATTATGGAGCTTGGCGTAGCCTCGACGGGATTGATGTTGACACACCGACTGACTGACAGCAGTGGATGGGCTTTCGCAACACAGCGGCACGCAATCCCTTTGCAAATGCTCTCAAGAGCCTCCTCTCCTGCCCATCAGTAGATCGAGGTATACGGACCGAGACAGGCATTTATCATCATGGTAGACAAATTCCGCCCAAGCACGGGATCCGGATAAAGCACACGCGGTGAAGCTGGAGGATATGGCTTTTGCATGTCGAGTGCGCGCACACACACACACAATGGACGCCGTAGTACACGCCCAGTAGTGGTCTTCACTCGCCTGAGGACTGCGCTGCTGCCGCGCGTATCCTGTTATAGCGCGTATCTATGGTGCAAAGGGCTGCCAGGGCTAGGGCGCGAGCGCCACTCAACGCATGGAGGAGTTATCTTCATACATCTCTGCCCTAATCTAAATCAACGTCCTTCATCATCATCATCATCGTTCGGCGGGCGGGACCTGTAGCGTCACCGTGGCCGTGAGTAATGCAATCTAATGTATATAAATACGATTTGTTTTCATCATGATCATCGTTACGCAAGGCCGTGTTATTGATGGTGTTGGAGGGTTTCGCGATACACACACGAACACACCCATACGGCCATACACACGTCGATGGCAATCATCATCTGTTATCCAAGGACGATTTAGGTGTTCGAGTGCGATTGAACTGGATAGCAAGTGAAATGGAAACTGATAGCACCACACCGCAGTATAAATGATGTTATAACAACAAGTTCTATAACATCGCTTACGCTTGTTCAAATCATCGACTACAAATACACCAATTTTAGCGTCCGAAATCGAGCTCTCAAACACCTATAGAGTCCATCATCATCATCATCATGGTTCTAACACGCTCGCACCATGATTGCTGTCTATGACTTCTCGATAATGCTGAGAAGGGGATTTCGACCGGAATGAATTCGCCTGCATGCCGTCATGCCGCAATTCCCAATTTTCCGCAACCAGATAAGGTTCAGTCCAAAGACAACAAATCCACTTTCCGATCGAGACGATAATGCCCGAACAGCAAGCAAAGCCGCAAACGCTTTAACCCCTCTTCTCCGGGATAGACAAAGTTTTCTTGCACCGGGCTCATAATTTCATTTCCGATGCACCATCAGGATCAGGGTCCGGGTAAAACTTCTTCTGGGCTCAGACAACGATATTGCATCATCATCATCATCATCAGAAGCTTCGACCGACAGCAGCAGCAGCAGCAGCAGCAGTAGTAGAGGCCGCAACAATATGGTATGCAGCAGCATATCATTCGCATCCACCTGTTAGTTTGCAGCCTTGCATGCTGTTACCGATGCTGCATATCCGGAACACAGACCGAGTACAGCAGGAACCGAGGAACACCACGCCACACCACGCCATCACGGCGTCAAGGTGCAATGTTTGCGTGCGAAATTTTATGACTGTGTCTCGGGAAAGGGGGTGTGGGTGTGCATCATAACTCTGGCGGGGTGGAAACGGGGGGGGGGGGGGGGGGGTAATAAGATCGATGCCCGGAACCGGAACGGGAAGGAAGGAAAGTTCGTGCGGAGTGGTGTATTGTTTCGTGCGGTTCGTTGTTCATTGTTCCATGCCCTTTACTATTAGGAGCTTCCGGATCCGGACAAGGAGCAGGATGTTGGAGGTGTGTGTGTGTGTGTGTGTGTGTGTATTGGGGGAATGTATGACATTAATTGAACGGAAAATGGACGGCAAAACAACATACTATTATGCATTTAGCCTCGGGTGCGAGCGGCCGGGTTCTTGGTGTGGTGTGTGTGTTGTATTCAACACTCAAATGAAGTTAAATGGATTGATCCTTGCAGCACAATGCGCCAGTCAATCGAACGTCTGAGGAAGGCATCATTATTTAGCCGACGATCGGTGAAGGGTGTTGGCGCAATTGATGATGGTGAGAAGCAGTCTTCGCGATAGGGGGTCGTGGTCTCTTTGTTACGCTCTGGCTCTACGCTGCTGTGAGTAAATTGAGCGATGAACGCGAGCTGACTGCGATGAAGAGCTTCTTGGAGCTTGTTTATTATTAAAGGAAGCTCTCAAAAATAGAGGAAAATGAGATTTAGAAAAGTCTCGAGTAAGCACAGAGCATTTTTTCGCTAAAATCGAATTAGGAAAGATATTGCTTCACTCTTAGAGTAGACGAATGAAAAACAAACTTTAAAACAAAAGAAATTATAATCAAATAATAAACGGCATCATCAGGATAAAATTACCCTTAAAAGCCTTGCAGCGAAACTTTACTTTGATTTTAATTAAAATCTTTCCACATGCCGACGACGACATGTCCGGAATACGGAACCGGAGCGCTAAGCTACCTACCTGGCAAACCCTCTTGCTGTTCGTGTTACGAATTTAAAACAATAAGATTCAATTGTTGAAGGAGAAACTTTACCGAGAAACTACCCACGTTTCTGTCACGCTTCGAATGCTGCAAAAAGGACGTCGCGTTACTACGCATAAGTATACCCTTTCCTTACCATCGTTTCCTGGCCGCCTCCCGTGGGGTTTATGTCTATCCTGGCAAACCACACATAGCCTCCATTTGAAAGCTTTCCCGTAACCTAACGTAGAAGCTCACCTCTCTTGGCTATTCTAATTCTGGCGCCCCACTCCCTGTCTTTCTTTCTCCCTTTTCTCTCTCTCTCTCTCTCTCTCTCTCTCTTTTAGTATTGACGTCAAGGGGGTGGGGGAATGGCGGCCCGGGGACTGCATCTTCTGCTTTGAGACCTGAGCCCGAGGAAGCAATTAAAGCTACCATTAGCTATATTGCGGCAAACGATTATCTTGTGTTTCTTATGCCATCCGGTGAGCTAAAGATGTCGGTCGTCGGACGGTCTCTGTCTGGATCCATCCTGAGAACGGGAGGAGTAGGAGAAGGAGGAACCCGACCTGGATCGTATACGTTGGCATCGTTGGTCACCTGGTCTGTGCCTGGAGGGCACGACGTTGCTGCTGCTACTCCTTCCAGGGTGAAGGGATGCCAATCTTGGAAAAGATTCCACTTCCATGCTTTGCGAGATTGCTTCCATACGATAGAGCAGCACTATGAGCACTAACAGCTTGGAACACACACACACACAGAACCTGAAACATCGTAGGTGAATGTATCCTTTTCCAGGTGATAGCACCTGGGAACACCAGGTATAGCAGAAGAGATGGCAAAAAAGTTTCTTCGCCAAGCATCATCATCATCATCGTGACCGTAACTACCTGGCATAACAATACATCCACAGATGACTCCTTTCTCCAAATTCTGTTGCGTGAAGGCGTTGCTTATAAGGTGGCATATGAGCGAGTCTGGGGAGTCCTTTCGTAACAGCAGCAGCAGCAGCAGTAGCAGCTGTTTGCTTTGCAAGGACGCATTCTTGGAGCAGGATCTAGAGAAAAGAAGCTAAAAGAAAAAGGACGCTTCACCACCCAAGGCAATGTGCTGGCCACGGGGCGTATACTTAAAGGGTATATAAAGGTACAGAACACCCCTTATTAAAGGGTCCAACAAAGTCTGCGGCGCATTGAAGTTGAAGTAGAGTAGTCCCACTAAGGCCAGCAACCTGCAACGCTCTGGTGCAGTGAATCAACAAAGTTATCTATTATTCCTGTCCGCTTCCCCATGTTTGTTGGTACAACCTTCTCAAGCTACTAAGTCGGTTCTCGTTCGGGCCGAGAGGCTCGGAAATATTTATGTTCGCACTTAATTCCCACATTATGGAGAGATTTTCCAAATTACAAATGCTCGAAACCGTACCAGTAGTACCACACGGCTGACAAGCATGCACATTTCCATTCATTTGGCCCGTTGGCCAATAAATTATGGTCCCTGGTCTAGCTAGAAGAAGGTGCGGCGGCAGAGGAGTAACTATTTTTGGGGAAAAAAACAAATTCTCTTTCCGGGGCTCCGGGGTTCGTTCGTGCTCCCTATTTGCTTTCGTTTTGAAAAACATTTGCCTTATATTTTAACTTTGATTCACCATCGGTCTCCGGTGGTGAGTTCCAAGAGTGTGCTGCTGCTGCTGCTTTGGAAGCTTCCCGGCAAAGGCCGAGGGACCGAGGTTCATGCTCTCTCTCCCTAATTCAAAGCGAACGCAAAAGATGAGTTAGTACCGTTCAGCAGCGGGGATGGGCGGACTGGTGGTGCTGTCGGTGGTGGGTGTGCACAGAAAATGGGGTAATTCACTTCATAAATCAACATTACCCGTTGCCCTGCCCTGTTTGGGGTCGTGTAATATGTTCGAAAGGATGTTTCCAACAAAAACTGCAGCACTGCATCCACAGCTCAGACTGTTGGAGTGTAGAAAAGAAGAGGAGTTGTCCACATATAGACGCCAGGGGGGGAAAAATAGAACAGAAAAAAGAACTCCCATCGAAACCTTCGCTCGAAAGCCATAAACAAATATTCAAATTTATTACCACCGGAGAGTGGTCGTTATGAGCTTCGTATATTCGCTGCTCGGCTGATCCGCTTACCCCCCTATTCTCACAAATCGAAGCCATCCATCTAAACAGAACACGGCCTTTAACATGACCAAGTCCCAGGCCCAGGTCCAACAGAAAACCACCGAAAGTGTAGTGGATGGTTTCCAGCAACAAACCAGGATGAAAGCTGCTGCCTGACATCACGACAGGCGAACGAGCTTTCCGTCATAATATTTCCCGGTTCATTTGCTGCACGGATGCTCACTGGAAAAACCCATGGGGAGGAGCGAAAGCAGGAGGGGTGACCAGAATCGCAAACGAAACGAAATATGAACGAACCAACCACTCCTCGAGCTCCTCTCGAGTGATTGGTGTGCTCTTCTTATGCAATTCTCGATTTTCGGCGAATCGGTTCTAAAGGTCCTGAAGAGATCCACTGCCAGTTTGCATACTGCGTCCATCCGAAAAGCTACCACCCCTCAGTTTCTTCATCGTTTCATCCTCGGAATGGCTGCGAGATGATTGCAATTTCTGGTCCAACTTATGGAGCACCCATGTAATTCAACAATTCCTAGCTAGTCGCCGCTTGAGGTTGTCTGCCGTCGTCGTGGTCGCCATCTCGGTTTTTGGCATCCAAGTCGGCAGTCTGACTCCCAAAAGTGAACGGAAAAAAAGGAAAACTCTCCAAAGACATCCTTCTCCTAGGTTCTGCGCAAAGCGCAACGATGTCTCCGGGGTCCTGCTGTGGTTGGATATTCATGATAATCGAAAGAAGAGGTTCGCCACGCTCTTTGGTTTCGTGGTTTAGCGGCCCCTGGGACAGGAGAGGACCTGCCTTACCCTTGGCGGTGGCGGCGGAGGCGGCACTTTCGGCAACGACGATTCGGACGATTGTCCATTCCTTGGAGCGACGAGACGAGACGAGACTTGCTTGTAGTACAAGAGCGGTGATTGCTGAAGCCGAGCAGCAAACGTCAGTCAACTCCTCGGTCGCCTGCGGTTCCACCAAACGGTTCCAGCGGGAACTGGTCGTATCTTTGGGAGAGAGTCGACCCGAAGTCGAGGCCAGTGGGCTTCTACGAAAAAGATAGTAGCACACTGGCAGAGTAAAGCGACGATCCCAGTGGATATGCATGTCTCGTGTGACTGTGTGTGCCTGTGTGTGCATACATATGTCATTGTGGAGAGTCCTTTGAAGCTGTACGCCTTCAAGCGATTGGAGAAGACTCACAATGCAATGGAAAGCAATGGAAAGATAAACGAAACTGATTTGGATAAAATGCATTCGATGGAATTCGTCTTCACGTCTTCGACCGTTCGTTCGTTCGTTCGCCCGGTCCGGGAGGACCGGCTATCTCGCTTTGTTGGGGGAAAAGCGTTCCTCGTTCCTCTCAATGAACACATTGTCACAGACGAGCGATTGCGAAGAAAAGATGCACTAGATGGGCGTCTCAAGAAGAAAAAAAACGTGGGGGAAATGCTATTGGGTGCACTCAATGCGAAAAGGAGCAAACACAGTTGTAATCTTGCAATCTATTTGATGTGTTTCATTTAGTAAACGGATGGAAATAGGATGCGAGAATGTTTCACTCTGAACTGTAGGATTGTGGATTAATGGAGTATGGAATTTCCCGTTATCCCGTCCCGACCAATCTCGGGCGATTTCCCTTCCCATTTTTTGAAAGCTTTCTAAAGATTTGCGGTAAATTGAAGCGTTTTGCTCAACTTACTTCTGTTCCTACACAATCAAAATTCTCAAACAAAAACATTCTGCACTACCGCAAAAATCGTTGAAACAACATATAGATCATCATTGCTTTACGTTACAAAGACGTTTCCCCAGAACTCATCTAATGTGGACACAACGTCAGACACCTTTTTTTTAAATTTAAAACATTGTTTCTTTTATAGAAAAAATACTTCTTCCTCAGCATTCACTGCATTGAATGGAGCCTCAGGAGCCTTGAGAACCTCAAGAAGCTGGTGCCTCAGTTGGATTGAAATTAGGCCAACACCTTCTGCAATTTTACTAACATCGAATATCAACGATCTGACCTCCGGATTCACACACACACACACATACAAATCCAATGGCTCCAATCGTGTTCCCGTGATGTGTGCGCCCTAGCGGCCCCTTTTCGATTGCGGATTGCCTAGGGAACTGCGAACACAAATGGCAATTATTTAAATTTATTATCATTCAATACACTCGCTGGCATCTATCCCCCACCCCTCCAGGGAGGATGAGAAAGTGGAATTTCTGGAACAGCTCCTTGGGGAGTGAAACGAAATGCATAATAAGAGCATCCTCTAGCTGCTGTAGGTGCTGCTCTGGTTTCCTTAACGTCCAACGTGTGACTCCATTTATGCTACCGAAAGCCTGCCTCGAGCACATCCCGTCCGTACTAAACACGATCGAGGGATGTATCCGAGCAAAGCAAATCGATACCATCCTAACAACGCGAACGGAAAACGATGCAACAACACGACCACATCAACGCCCGTCGGCGTAGAAAGCCTATACGTGCCGATCTTCCGTGCCGCAGCATTTGCGGTTCTCGCACCATTTTCTTCGAATGAATTGTTCGAAATGAAATGAAAACAGCATTCCAGATGCCTCCTGAGCTGAGGCCACCTGAATGAGAACACATCCCGGGGGCGATCCCGCGTCCGCGTTCACGTCGATATGCGTCGTGTCGTGTCGCGGATGCGGCCTGCAAAAGCTCTCACCATCACCACCGCTGGTGCTGCTCCAGTGGACAACACAATCACTGTGCTTGGTGCTCTCTCTCTCTCTCTCTCTATCTCTCCCTCCATTCGGTGGGGTGTTATGCGTGGGGATTAAGCTTTTAGCGGAAATTGCAAAAATCAACAGACACACGCAACGCCTTGCCACAACAACAGGAACAACAGGAACAACAACAACGGCAACCACCGGCAATCAACTACCGGTAAAGTGTTCATCCCCGTATCACGTTATCTCGCCTGAACGAATGTAGCACCGCACCACGTTTTCCACGCAAGGGTGGAGGGCAAAAAATCCTTCACAATAATGGCCATAGTGAAAGGGAGTGGTGGTGGTGGATCAGTTTCGAGTGCTCCTGGGGTTCTCGTATGCATGCATGGGTCTTTGTTTTTGGGGTGTTTACCGGTTGTTTGTTTGCTCGGCCGAGCTCCGATCAGCTGAAATGGAATGGTTGGAGCGTTTTTTTTTTTTGCGAAAACACGCAAGAAACTCGAATCAAACACGCATCGCTCTCTATTGATGTACAGTGCGTACTTTGAGAGGGTGTGTTGGTCTACCGGTCGGTCGGTCGATTGTTGGTACGCTGCATTCCGGTGCAATATGCTAAACGAGATTTAGCATCGAAGACGATCATCAGATGAATCGAAATGAAACTGGGACGTAGTTCTGTCATGATGGTGCCAGTGGCACTAATTCATAAGCCGGCCGGATTGATTTGAGAGATTGAGGTTTTGAGACATTTTCCGAATCAACGAAATTTGCTGAGGTTGTGTATACCATAGCATACGTGAAAGAAAAGAAAACAAAGAGTTGGGAGTTAATGTGCCATCGAACAACCATATTGCTTATAAAGTATTTAATATCGGTGAGAAAACTATTGATGTAATGAGTGGCAGCGTGATAGCCTTATTTTCTTTAATATTCAAAGAAGATTCCTTTTGGATTTGTTTTCATTTAACGTTAACACTATTGAATGCAAGTTAATCTACACAGCCTTCATCCTATTTTTTCATTTTTCATTGATTACAATCTGAAAACGTTTATAAAAAAACCATTGGTGTCTTCAGTACCTGCATTTAACTAAGTTTGAAACATGCAAATTATCTATACTGTCCATACATAGTGGAACAGTATTTGATTAAAAAAATGTGTGTAGGGGTCACTAGGCATGGGCTGATATTATCGAATATAATCGAATCCAGAGACAATTATTCAATTCCGTTCAGATCGTTTTTCCCCCATTTCTTTTCGCGAATAGTAGTCTAAGTGTAAACGAATCGATCGATGTCGAGTTTTTGAGTTAATAATTTGTAGAAATTCCGCTGTGTTCTAAAGTTGCGTTTCGTTGTAAATTGTGCTTTTAGTTTGAATTTTTGTGAATTTTTGAAGATACGAAAATCTAGTTTCGTCTCTGTTCCAATCCATTAAAAAGTGTTTATCAAACTTTCAGAATATTTCAGTTATTCAAATAACCAAGAAAGGTCTCAGTAAATTCCAATCTTTGCGGTAAATTTTTCAACCGCAATGAATTATCACATTAATTGTCGCATAGCTTTTGGATGACGCTTCCTAGTCAAAGCATAAGACAAAAGCAGTAATGTAAAGCATCAATACATTGATTAAAAATTCAGTTGCAATACCCCAACACCAACCAACACCATCTCTTAATAGTAGAAAGTAAAAATTAAAATCTTTGGAAAATGGAATTGAGATTTCCCAATCAGTCTCGCGAGGAAATTCCCGGGGGTCCTAACGAAAGCACAAAGCGACACACCCCCGGGAGGTGCGCAATGCAGTAGAATGCATCTTTGCCACGCCTCGCGCCGAATTCACTTTCGCTTCACCGTTTCGTTTTTCGTCTCACGTTGTACGAACGAAATTCCCAGACGTTGGCATCAGAACGTGATCGAAAACTTAATTTCCACATTGCTATCGGTACTTCCCGGAGCAGCAGCAGCAGCGTGCGATGTGCAGCGATGTAGACAGGAGAAAAGGGCGAATCTTTCACCCGAAGATTGAACGTCAAGAATGCGTGCCTCAGCTTCGCATCCGGTTTAATTCATCATCCGGCATCGCTTCCAAAATGGAACTGCTGGTAGCTCCTCCTTTCTCCCTTTTTTCTATTTCTCTCTCTCTCTCTGACATGCGGCAATGGATGAGATAACGTCTTACTTGAGTTTGGCATTTGAATGACAACTTTCCTTGACGAAGTCAGATAGCGCCCTCACACTCCGGTTCCCCACGAATTTCTTCGGCAGCGACCGTCTTTCCGGAGGATAAAAACGCAGAAGAACTTTAGAAACAATCACCAATGGCAAGGAAAGGAGTTTTTTTCCTAAGGAGAGCGAAAAAAGGTGCCAGAACGATTCAATAAGCCAACGGTTATCACACACACATCGTTTTCGGCATTCGGGACTGATGAAACTGTTCACACCGACTGAGCAAGGTGTGGCAACCGGAATGGCTGGCCGATCGGCTGGCCGGAGAGGCCAAATTGCCAATTTCGATCCCCAACAACTCGCTGCCTGGCTGCCTGCCGTTTGATGTGGAGCGCTTGAGATGCCATTGCAAACAGCTGGCCCATCAATTGGTTGACAGGAAAACGAAATCACGGTCCGTCCGTCCGTCCGTCCGTCCAGTAGCAGTAAACCCCACGAGCACATATGCTTATGCGTTTCGTCTCCACCACCAGGCGCACCAGAGTTTATGTAAATTATGCTCCATTCCGGTAAGAGAGCGAAAAAAAGGTATCAGCACAGTTGGAGTTTAGGGTGATACTTGGAAACGGATAAGACTGGTAGGTAAGGGGTTGGTTGCGCCCCAATTCAAGGCGCATAATCTAATAGATAATCTTGGAAAACGATCAATTTTCCCCTTTCGGCCCTTTTTCGCCATCCTTTTCATTTGTTTGTCTCTGTTTGCGTGCTTGGTTTCCGTTTTGCTGGTGTGGAAATGTACACGATTTTCACGAAAAGCGGCCTCTTCGCGAGCATGCAAACAACATTCAATCGGTTATCGGAAGCCGGGGCGTGGCGTGGCATGGCGTGGCGTTGACGTGCGGAATATAAATGACCATTTTGGTGGGACCGTTATTGTGACCGTGTGATGATGATCGCGATCCGAATACATGTATCGCCTCGCCAAGCGCCCAGCATCTCTCTTTAGCGATTTCGTGGGTCCGTTGTCCGTATTTTTTATGGCGCCTCCACCCCAAAAATGTATGTTCAATATGCAAATTCGGCGGCGGTTTTCCACGTTGTGTAAGGTCATGGCGGTTTACGTGGTGATGGTGGCGGCAACACGTTGTTGATATCATGGTTGGTTTCCGCATTCATTACCTTCGCACATTAACGATCACCGATGACCATAAATTCCAATTACATCAGGAAATCCTACCCCAAAAATGGCAAAAAAGGGGCGCGTGGCATGGGTTTGGCGTAAAGTAGTAAAGCTGAATGTGCAATATTCGGATCCGCCAGGATCAGATGCACGCCCAGATTTAAAACATTTTCCGTTCGTGCCCCACCGGTAGCAGAAGGATGAGTTTACAGGATAAATACAAACACACACAGACACACATGCCACTACGCGCGCGCGCATCCATTGGATAATAAAATTGGCCAGAAACCAGAGCTGTTGGCCCATTTTCCAATCAGCCGATGAAAAGGGTTTTTTTCTTTTTGTTTTTCGTTTTTTGGTAAAGCGCATCGGGACCGAAATCAGGGTAATTAATTTTAATTATTCTTCGCTTGCATCATGCCTTTTTATCGCAATCGCTGCGAAATGCAAAGTGTGGGGTGCATGGTGTGTGTAATGGCACGCTTGGCAAAGGAAAGCCTCGAACAATCCAATCAAATTATAAGATATTGACTGAGTAAATATGGGCGCGCTATCGTCGGAATCTGCTTCGTAAAAGTGCCGTAAAAGGCCAAGTATGTCAAATGGGTTGAAGTTTTTTTCTATCAAGAAATAAGAAAAAGAATAGCGATAGTTATTAATCAACCCGAAAGCCAATCTGCCATCGTATCGACCAAATCAAACAAGGCCAACTTGCAACAGCAGCAATCGTGTGCTATGCTGATTTGTGATCTGTTCATGAACGTTATTCAAATCGAATTGAGTTAGTAAAAATAAGAAATTTGAACTCTTTAGAACTAACATACAATTATGTTTATTCGTTTTTTTCTTTTTTAGGTCGTTTTGTGATGATTGTTTATGAAAATGTTTCAACATTAGGAAAAGAAATGGAATGTTTGACAACGCTTGGCAATGGTATAATCTAGCAGCGCAATTGTAGGGAATATGGTTTACAATGTTTGTCAAAATAAGTAAAATGATTGAGAAAGCCAAAAAGCATCGTGAAAAGGCAAAAAAATGAGAGATTTATTGAAGGTGATAAATAAATCAAGCTGTTGATCTCAATCACTAAGTAGCTACAGAAAGAATTTGCGTGGTTCTAGCTAGAAAGAACGAACGCTAGGTAGCTACAGGAAGAAATGCTCAAAAGTCAAGCTGTGTTTGCGCGCCTCGCGCTTCCGAAAGCTCCCGCTGAGTGGAAATCACATTTGCTAAAACCCTTATCCAACCACCCCGTGAAATGCCATTCGAAAATCGATCTTTGCCGCGCGTAAAAACTCAATCGCTAAACGGCAGAGCTCTCGCCGTTCCGGCAAAGGAATCAAAGGCAACGATCGCTCCCGAAAAAGCTTTTTTAATATATTCCGCACCTGTCGCCGGGCGTCAACAGTCTTCTACCGCTCGGATATTAGTTTCCGGTTTCTTCGCTTGGCAAAAAAAGCCTCCGCTTCAAAGGAACAAAACCTCCTGCTGCTGCTGCTGCTGCTGCTGCCACTTAAAGTCAAGAGAAAAACCTTCACCGGCCGGATATCCGTCGACGGCCTTTAACGATACCGAGAGTGGATAAGCAAAAGTGGATTGAAAAGTGGAAGGCTCGCGGTTTGAAGTCACGACGAATTAGGCGCGATTGAGGCGCGACGGAACGGAAACGTCACCATTTCACCGTCGCGGCACGGGCATTATTTAATCCCGAGTGTACCGAGTGTGCCGCGTGTACCGAATAATGCAATTTCAGTAGTACCCTCACACGTACACACGCATACAGACTTTCTCTACAGTCTTCAGAATATAAGTCCCCAGCGGAGTTCCCTTTGGCATTAGTGTGAATGTGAATCTAAATTTTCGAATGTGGATTTGGCAAAAGCATTTGCACATCGTGAGCATCTACTACGGACAGCCATCCTCCGCTCCTCTATGCTAATACCGCATGGAGTCCATCCGGATTAGGGGACTTCCTCTGTATTACCGGGAATCGGGATACCAAGAGACTGGAAATGCACTCTCTATGTTCGCCGAGCGACAACACAAAATACAATCCACAGCTGCTTGCCAGAGCAGCTCTGTCAGGTGCTACTGATTGAAGCATCCCGATTGCCGGCCCGCCCGGTGGAAAAGCCGGTTGTCGACGACGGGGACTTTGTTGGTCGCACGATTGATTGGCGAACGGAGGGTAGCGATACTGGGCGTTCCTTGCGACATCGACATCGAGTCGAGTGTGCAAATCTGGTCCGTATTTCACCGAAGACCGAAGACTTCGCTTCGCAATCTTCGCACCGGGATTATAGCTTTCCAATATAGCTGCATCTTCCTGCTACGAGCACTGGAGGCTGAAGCTGCTGAAGCGCTTGGATTGCCTGAATAATCTATGAGACAGAAACAAATTACATGCACACGAGTGTGGTGGGATGGTTTTAAGCCAAGTGAACGTGTACCTCGGGTCGAACGGTCGAAGCCCTGCCCTACCCTCTCTCTCTCTCTCGCTGGTTGATTATAATTTGCCGAAGTGCTGTGTCTCAATCGCTTCAATCGCTGGCGTAGAGGTTTGTCGATGTCGAGAGCTTTCTCCATCTGTGTTCCACTCGACAACCTCGACCTGGGACAATCGGTGGACGAGTAGCGCATGTAGCGCCGGATGAAGGTGTGAAATCTTTCGCAAACGGTAGTCCCGGCGAGACAAACACACTCTTGACGGGGTGTAAATTAGACTTCTGGGAAAGCTTATCCTTTCAACCGAAACTGAGGGGAATGTCGGTAGCGGGTCCCAATTTATCGGTCCCACAACAGGTGCTGCGGAAACTAATCCACTCAAGAAATGTGTCCAGAAAGGGGAAGTTGGATAGGAACTTTACAGTACTAGTACTCATACGCAGCTGCAAGATTTGGATATTGTATAGGAATGACTAGATTCCAAAAAGTTTGATTCCAAATTTCCTAGACGATGACAGTGTTACCTCCTGATAAGTAAATTATTAGTAACAGGTGATATGAAGCCCCGCCGCAGCTATTAACCGGAAAGGTTTTCAAGTACAAGTCCAAGCGATAACACTATACTAACCCCCTGCCTGTAACCGTGTTTCACCATTCTCTTTTTGTGGATAGTAATCGGACAAAATAGGTCCAATCCTGGGACCTGCTGCTACTTCAACCTCGTTCGTTTCCTCTGTGCCTCTCAACTTCTGAATTCCTAACTAGCGCGAACCGAAGGCGCAAACTATTTCGCACAATCATGTGATTTAAAATTCAGCTTTATTTGCATGATAATCATTCCAATCGCCTAATGAAGCCATCCATTATGCATCGAGTGAGGGAGAAGTTCATCAGCAGTAGCAGCAACAGCAGCAGGTCAATCCGGTCAGCCAGTTCGCTATTTCGCACACACTATTCCACGTCAAGGCCGCGGCGAAGCCAATTCTGAAAGTCAAGCTTCTGCTACTGGCGAGCTCCGCGTCTCTGCAAATCTGCAAATCCATCCATCCCGCGGTTTGTATCACTTGGATTGGACTCGAAGTCGAGGAGGACTAGGAGCCTGGCAGCATTGGCGGCGGAGTATACGTCGCGCATTGCTTGCAAAACCGAATCTCCTGGGGTTATAGGAGTATGATTATAGGATACGAACGAAAGAACATCGAGAGCATCGAGATCAAATCAAAGGCCGGGGTGGTGTGTATCCGCTAGGGGCGGTAGCCCTTGGGGTGGGGTGCAAAGACATTCGAATCCACAACTGGCTATCGATGGCGAGATGGATAGAATGGAATCGAAAGGCGCCACTCGACCGCCGTGCGGCGCCGCGGACTTTTGACTTCGCTGAGTTCCCTTGGGGCCGCCTTTCCATCATAATGCTTCCGATCTGATTCCTACACAACTCCTAGCAGTGCTGCTGCTGCTGCTGCCGGTGATTGAAGTGACCCACGATGAGAACGAACGAGCGTTCCATCGGCGCAACATAATTGAATGCTGCGGCCGCGGCGGCAGAACGGAAAAACAGAGGAGCGTAGCGTCCGATCCGTCCATGATTAGAAGGCAGCACACACAGCGATCATGATGACGGCGACGACGACGACGACGACGGCGACGATGATAGTGACTGGTGGCGACTAACGGCTCGTCATCACTCACTCACTCGTTCACGCTCTCTCTCTCTCTATGTGTATTCTTTCTCACTTCTCGCCACATCATCATCGATGGCTGATGGATGAGTTGTGACTTTTGTGGTTCCTTCCCACAGATCCCGACGAGTGCGCTCGCCCTGGCACAACATTAACCCGTCCACCGGTGGCCCGGGATCTCCTTCCCCTGCGCAATGGGCAATACCGCGAAGGGCAGGCAAATTAAAACAGCAACACACCTACCCCGCGTTCGGGAAGGAGTGGTAGGTCGATCTAATCGAGGGCTCACCACCGGTCCTCGATACACCGCTGGTAATGATGGCTTCTCGACGCCACTACTACGATGATGGCGATGATGATGATGAAGCAGCGTCACGTGTACGGAGAGCCACGAGATGGTGATGGAGATGGTTTAATGGATCAATACGAGATCAAAACCACGAGATCCGATCTGGGGTAAGCACTAGATCGGTGCCGCCGCCACTTGCAGCGGTGGCTGTGTGTCTGTGTGCCCTAGATGCCATGAGATGCCGTCACCACAATGTCCCGTTCGGCAGCGTTTGCAACCACGCTACCGATTGCCACCGATGGGAAGGGAGAAAGATAAATTAGTTCCAGTGAGCAAGATTGTAGACGATGGAATCATCACCCACTGGAACCTTTTGTCAGCCTCAAGACGCCGTCACGAAGCGCGGTCTGCGGTTGGCCGCCAAAAGGGGTTTTGGCAAAAGGCCATCGCATCAACTAAGGGCCATCAGATCACGAGAGGAGGCAGTAGCAGCGGTTAAGGCATAAATCTGGAGAAACGGTGCCAAAGTCACGTATTGTAGGAGTCACCTGAAGATTGGCTCGGGTGAAACCACAAAGCCCAAAGTCCAAGGGTTAGGTCTGGTCCGGGTTCGATCGACTTAGATATTTAAATTTGAAGTTCCATAAGTCAAAGTTTGCAAACTTCCGTCAGGTATTTCGCGTCGTGTAGACGTAGATTTCGCGTGAAATTGAAGCTCCCTCCTTCTGTTACTGCAGCTCGGAAGTTACGGAAGTGAAGAGCGCCACCACCTGCTGGAGTGCTGGTGTCTGATGGTGTTGGAGTAAGATTGGACACGGTGTCACCTATCGGTTACTGTGGCGCCATTGCGCGCGATCAAAGGATTCTGAAAGGCCCGAAAAGGATTCACTGCACGTGCACAACACTTGGCCCCTACCAGCGGATGTACTGATACGGTCGCAGCTAGCGTATAGGATATACGATCACCCGGGACTGGGTCGATGGTACTTGGATTTGCAAAGCCATACGACTGCCAGCACAGCAAGCACCTCTGCAGAAGTCACTGCGTGTGTAGCTCCTCTTTTATTCGTTAAATATATAACCTAACATCAATCCTGGACCCTCCTCTGCCGTCGTATTGGCAGATAACCGACAAACCAGGGTTCCAATGGGAAGGTTCTAACTCCGAACCACGTACACCGTTCGCAAAGCGTGCGAGTGAGAGAGGCAAAGACTCGTTTTAGATGTGGTTTTTCACCGTGGCCCATACCACGGGGTCGCAATAGAACGGTGGCTCTGGTCGTTGTGCAATGGAATTGGGATTGTTTGCGATGCGCTCGACAACCGTCGTCGTCCAAACCTCCCTGGAACAATTCGACCAACGAAACGAGTTAAGGGGATTTTCAGGATTCGACGGGTTTTTTATCCCACGCGTCTCTCTCTCTCCCTTGTTTCCGTCTCTTCCCTTAACAAAGGGTGCTTGACAGGCCCTAGGACCGGGAGCTTCCACCAGGCCGGGTTCAATCGAGGTATCAAATCAAACCAAGCAATCGGATGGGCACGATGTGCGGGGATTAGTGTCACTGTCACCGGCTTTTCGGCCGGTTTCCGGCCGTCACCTGAGTTCAGGCGCGGTCGTCGTCGTGGCCGTGTTCGAACTCCACGTGTCACGGTGACCGGTTCGTGATTCCGCGAAATCAAAGCCATGGGAGGGTGTCGTCTGCTGCTGTTTCAGCGAAAACTCCGATTGACGTTTACAAGCGGACTATTTGCGGACTACTACGCTCCCCGTCATTGTGGCCGCCGTTTTCGGGGCCTGATCGGTGTACGCGGCTTAGTGTGTACATACGGTGCAGTGACAGTGGCAAGGGCTTTGATTAACATCATTTACCCGGGTGCCCGGCTAGCATAATCGACAACATGCTGCACCGAACCGCGAGTTCACAGTGATGGATGGCCAATGGTAGCAGCAGGACATCAAAGTGACGGCTTTTGTCTATGCCTTCACTTCCCTAGAATAGCCTCAAAAGAGTGGAAATAGGCAAATTAGTTTTCCAACCAACCAACCTACTAATACCATCCCGTTGATGAAAACATATCAATCGATGAAAGGCGTGGATATCAACCGCTGTCGATGAAGCTTCACTTCTTCTCCCGTTTTGTTGTGGATTCCACAGAAACGGAACTGAACGGAAAGTTCCGAAATCAGAGACAAACTCGAACGGCTGATTGTCAATAACATAATTCCCGTTTCCATTTGGCCAGGGCATCATAAACGAATCACGCGCCCGGGTGACAAAAAAGCGACGCCGCGGTGCGAAAGCATACAAATTTAGTTTTAATTATTTAATGGATTGTTGATTATTGAAATCCGGTCGCTTTCGCATCGTACCCGGCCTTTGATGCTGCGTGAGGAAAAAAAAAACTAACACGCCCAACGAACCAATAGAGCGCGCATGGCGGCGGCTGAAACGAAATCAAACACACACTACATATAACAGGTGCATTCGTCATCGGAGAGGGAAAAGTGCAAAAACGAAACATGCAAAAACAGATCGCAAATAAATTGCCCGAGTGTGTACTCGGAGCATATACACAGGAAGCACCGCAAGGGTAAATCGGAGTGCATCGACAGCAGAGTAGTGCTGCAGATCTCGCCTCTGATCGCCGCGCCGTGTACTCGCTTCACATGAGATGGACCACCATCTTTTTCGGACCTCCGTAATTTTGCTTTCAGTTTTTTTTCCTGGCTGCTGGTTTTAAAAACCTTCTATCTATGTAGGTCGCTCGAAATGCCAACTTCGGGATGCAGCAGCAGCAGCACCACAACCAGCAGGACACTCCCCACACAGTTATAGGTCTCGAGGTCGAAAGCTCAACCCCGCGAGACCCGCGAGAGTGTCTGGTCTTTAATTTTTTATTCATCAGAATGCATGCGACGCGGAGTCGACTCCACGGCGCATACACACATAAATTGAAATGTCCGTAAATTAAACAACTTTTTTAGATTCCCGACCGAGCGAGCGAGCGAGCGAGCGAACCGTTGAGGTTCTGACTCCATTTTCTATTTCCTCGCCAAAGGAGAGGGGTGCCGGCGGGGTGGTGTTGATGTTGTTGGTGGGAAAGCGGATACTTTTGTCATGCTTTCGTCGGGTTCGGGTCGGCTGATGATGAAAAAGTGCGATTCGTTATGGCGCTTTCATCGTTAGGGCCTGAGAGCTGACCTAATTTGGTTCGCGATCCAAAGTGCTGTAGTGAACGAAACCTTTTTTTGATCAGCACCACCAACTAACTATACTATGGCCAATCTCACGCTCCAGCGTCCAGTGGACCAAGAGGAAGCAGCAGTAATCGAAAAAAAAGAGTGAGAGAAAGAGAGCATCAGATGACACTTAGCAGCAGCAGCAGCAGCAGCAGCAGCAGTACCATTAGCGAAACAAGCGAAAAGAACCCTGAGCTACTGGAACACGTTGGCACTCCAAGTGGTGATCTAGTATTCATCGCGCAATACACCAATGCAGCACAAAAGCTCGTCCGTGGTCGTGGTGAGGAAATGCATCATAACTATGCTTATAACCGGCAGAAAAACAAGAGATAATCGAATACTGAACCGGGCAGGAAATTGATTGCAAAACGTCCAATCGACCAGAATCCGCATCCGGGTGGATCGAGAGTCGACATTACAATTCGGTTCGGTTCGGTTCCTCCTCAGCTGTCTACTACACGCTAATCGCTTCACTCCCAAAACAATTCCCAATTTTCCGTATCTGTTGATCTGTCAATAGCGAGAGACACAGACATTCGGGAATCGGGACGCAGATTTATGCGACAAAACACCATCAGCACGGCACCAGCTGCAGAAATGTGATGCTGCTGCTGCTGCTGCTGCTGCTGCTGCTGCTGGAGCAATCCAACATTGGCGTGCACTATTTATTATTAATTAACAATCAATTTCGAACGCTTTCGACGCCTTTCGGGTATTCAGCCCGTTTGGAGTTCGTATATTGCATCTCTCTCTATCCCCATGATGATGTTCATCATCCACCGTCGGCACCGTTGGCACCGGTTTCGGATGCATTGCGAGACGATTCTCCATTGAGCACCGAACGAAAGGCCGTTGTGTTTATGTACCCTATATGCTGTTGGTTGCTGCATCGTGAATCAAAGCAACCATCGACGACAGGTCGAGGTATAGGTCGAGGATCGACCCCCAACCCCTCGGGCACGGCAGCTGGCTGACTGCTGGATCCTAGCAGCGCAATAAGTAAATATGAATGTTGCCCAAAAATTTCAATATTATCATTATAACCAACCCGCCCCCAAGGGGGGAGATGGTAGAGAGAGTGGAGTGCGGGGTTCAAAATGATTATGGAAATAATTGAAGTTATGTTTGCGCCCCCGCCCCGCGCGCCTCTTCTGGGCTGCACACTACGCTACAGTGCGGCGTCATGCTGTAGATAGAAGCATAAATTGCATTTTACGGCAAGAGCAACATAGAACGGGGGTAGCGGGGGGTTCCGATCGGCATACCGAGCATAGGGAGCATGTTGAAATTTGGCACCGGTACCGATTAGCTTGCTAGTGGCCGGGCCCAGTGTCTGGTCTGGTGGGAAATTGGTCGTTTGTTTGCGAAAGGGCTCCTCGTATCGTCATAGAACGAAACGAGCATGTGTGCGTGTGTGTTGGGCACAGGATTTATGGTGCATGTTGCATGTTTAAAGCCACGGTTTCTGTGAGGGCGTTCGCAGCAGCAGGAGTCAATATTATCGGTCAGTAGAAGTTGCTTTAATGGTATCCAGTTTCAACGAGCAATGTTCCCGCAGTGGTGGTGTTGTTGGTTCTGAGTCCTTAAGGGGGGCTTCGGTATTTTATTTTAATTCTTCGCATTTATGTTTAACATTTTTTATCAGTGATTATTCTTTCAACAATATTTTCTTAAATTTTGGGATCAGTCGAAGCAAAGTTGATAAAGATATTTATTTTTGAAAATCCACCTTTCATACAACTTTAAATCGCGATTTCCAAAACATACATTTTCAAAGTCGGTGCCGAAAAACTACTGGACTTGATACTTTTTTTAGATAATTTTTTTAATTATGTGATTTGTCGATTTTTGAGGCAACATAGAACAATACAACACTTTATCAACTACAAAAATCTGCCAAAAACCGAAAAATGAGAAATTGAACAAAAACTCGACGGGGCTACCTGGAGAAACTTATAACCTACCAAAGAATATTCATTTGTATATTTCTGATGACCCAGCACGTGGCTACGATGGGCACCGTAAAAAGTACATTTTTGCTAACTAGCCTTTTGAGATTGAATGCCATGAACGTAGTTTTGACCAAATCTTCTCCAAAATAGAACCAATATATGAAATTATATTGAAAAAATTAAGTTGAATGGTTTCTTCACTAAAAATCGTCAAAAATAAGCATTTCTTTTGCCCGAAATAACCAAAGCCTGCCCTTAAGTTCCAAAAACCCGCAAACTTCTCGCTCTAGTACAACCGCTACGAACTTCGCAAGGTTAAAGGTAACGCAATTCATCATATACCGCGTACAGGGCACTAATTCCTTAGATTAATTCGTGCAGATAGGCCCCCGGGGGGGGAGGGGAAACATAAAAAACAATGAGGAGATGGTGGCTGCTGCCACTCCGCTTCCCTGGGACGGTTTATACGATTTATAAGCCAGATGCCGTCACGGTACTCTACAACTACTTGGCGCTACTGATTTGCATATCTTGCGGCACCAAACACCAGTCCTATTTCCCACAACGCCTATAGCCAAGGGCTATCGGTGTACAATGGTTGTTGAACCGAAGTATTCTGCCAGCCAACCATCAAAAGCCTGGCTGGCATGCCGGCGTGGCAATCGAGAAGTAGTTTACTTAGGTCATGTAAACCGACTATAAATTTGGCGTAAGTCGTCCGACGGACCCGTACACCTCGAATAGCCACGAATTTAGGGTAGGAGAGGACGTCGGCCAACCGAAACCGATCACCTTCGCGGTCGGCACCGACGTAGTAGTAGTAGTAAGACCGGATGGCCGGAAACGGAACCGACCGTTGAGCGCTATAAATCTATAATAAACAGTGGAAATTACCCCGGGGCTGGTAGGAGTAACAGTAGGTAGGCCGGTTCTCGCTCACTCCCACCTAGACACCCCCTTGCCTTGATCGATGTCGTGAGAGTCGGTAATTCGAAACACTTGCCCGACCGACGGGGAGAAACCGATACCGGTACTCACACGCCGTTAAGCCGCCGTCCAGGGTCCAGCCGCAACCGAATTTAGGTGCAGGTGATGTGGTACAAAACATGTGAAATTACCTGTAAGTGAGCAGAGCGAGAGAAAGAGAAAGAGGAAGAGAGAGAGTTAGTAGAAGTTATGAGCGAGCATGATGCCTCACCTAATCACAGACCTCCATTGATCGACCCTCACTGGATCTTTGGAGCGGCGATGGCTTATAGTAGCACCTTTCGCGCCATAGAAAGTGTAGCGTGTCGATATCAAATTAACCCAGAAACTGGACTAACAACTGGTCAGTTCTCATCAAAAGGGCGGCCCGTATGTCCCGGAATCCCGAAGCCCCCCCCCCCCTCCGTACACGCCCCTAATCCCTAATCAGATTACATGGTGCGAACTCACCTCGCCCTGGGACGCCTTGTGGACGTTAAGCCGGAAATTTGGTCATTTTTCTTGAGCAACCACCGCTGCCACCATCGTCTGGATTTCCCCAAATTTCACTAATAAACACCAACCAACGATCCGATCCGAACACCCGAAGAAAAAAGTGATCACTAAATCATCACTAAGACCGCGAGACACTCCCCCGGGGTTGGAGGATTGGTGGATTTCGCGGTTCCTCCAATTAACCTATTTGTTCGGGACGGACGTTGTTCTCTGCGCTGCACACCTCAAATCGTAGGCGCTAATGAGCAGCGGGTGGTACTGAGTGGAGGATCGTGAACAGAAGAACAAATCACCGTCCCATCCGTCTATCCCAGCCGCGAATGGACTAATACCCAGGCCTGGAAGAGACCGCGGTGACCTACCAAATGACCTATTGGAGAGAGCGCGCGCGAGCATATTGTTCGTTTTCAAGACACTTTTCGAATTGGAGCGCCGAACAGATCGCAGTACCACAAAGGTATCCCTCCCTGTCAGGCGTGGCACGGCGCGTTGGCAATCGAGCTAAAAGCATTCAGCAGCTCCTGCTGATGACCTCCATTTCGGTGTTTCCCATATTTCACGCGTGTCGGGAAATCATTTTTGGTATTCGTTCGATCATGGAGCGAAGAAGTGACACACCTGGTGGTGCGCTATAGGCCTAGGGCTAGTTCTATCGCTGGATGGAGGGGGCATATTAATATGGAGCGCTTTGTTTGCTTTTGGTCTGAGTCAGAGAACAAACGGTACAGTGGAAAAAGAGGAAGAGCAGTTCCGAACAAGCGCAGTATAAGCACGAGCGTGCGGTCAAGGCGGACCTACGGGACAAGAGATGCCGCCGCCGCTGCCTTAATTAGTTCAATTCAATTCCCGCAACTCCCAAGTGGTCAACGCTGCCGTTGGCATCAGCGACGCGTCAACCACTCCTGGACTTGGACCACTTCGTTTCAAGCGCTCGAGCTCCTCGCTGATAAAGATCACGCCTCGCCAGTCACTTCACAGCAAGTGAGCGAGTTCGCGCGCCCAGCACGAGCTGGAACAGAGTGGAATTCAACGCCTCTTCTGTAGATCCGACGGCTGGAAGACGCCAACTAAACCGCAGAACCGTCTTCGCCCTCCACGACGATGATGACGATGATGATGAAACCTTGTGGCGCGACTGTGGTTTTGCTTATACCCTGTCGCTCGCTCTCTCTCTCTCTCCATCACTTGGCGGCACCCCATCGATAGCGCCTTGGTTGCTTGTAGATGGACCAACGATAGACCGAAGATGGAGAAGCTGCCGATCTTCGTTGTACAATCGCTGCGTGCCATTTTCACGGTGTAACTTCTAGCGCCTTGTAATACAACAAGTAAGGCGAAGTAAAGAAAAAGAAACCGCCCGCAAGTGGGAAGCCACAGAGTGTGTACGCTAACCGAAACCGAACTAACCACACTACTGCTCCGTCTTGCTCTCCTCCTCGTTGGTGCATCAATTTATATTTTTTAATAAACAACGATCACCACCAGGCCATGGCGAGGTCCACACGATGCATGCTCATGAGTTCATCACGCGCTGGAGACACAGGAAGACGATGGAAACCACAAACATGCCGCAGAAGAGCAGGATGATGCTGAAGCGGCATTTTGTAACATTTTAACCAACCAGGACATCACGAGGTGGGCGAGGATGTCCTAGATTCAGTGTTACACTCCACAGTTCACGGACTCTCTGTCCGGTGGCTAACTGCGCTATCCATGAGCTGTCCCTGCGACTGGCAGCAAAAGAAGAATGCATATAAATTGCATCATAGACTCCACCTCGTCAAGAGACAAGGGCCAGCTGCTGGACCACACTGTGCGCAGTACTGTACTGCATTTTGAAAACCACACGGACTGACGGAGCTGTACGAAACTCAGCAGCAGCAGCAGCAGCAGCAGCAGCAGCAGCAGCAGCAGCAGCACCAGCCAAAAGCCCAACGAAAGGGAACGAAATTTAGTTTTCCTCCGTACTGCGCACAGTATGGGCACCGGGATGACATTCATGCACTGCCACTGCCACTGCCGAGTGTGTCAATTAAAAGTCCAATTTATGATGCCAGACACACACACACACACACACATCCAACACGGGCAGATGCTCCAAAAGGAGGTGGAGGGAAAAACAAAAATGTGAAAACGTAATGGAAACTCGGTGGAAAGCGAAAAAAATGTGCAAAAAATGTGCTGCAGAACGTGGTGAGCTCCGAATCTAATGTCACCGAAGTACCAGACCGTGGCCAAAGTGCGCTGGAGTTGCTGCTCTGCCGGAACATTCCACTTTGTAATGCGTCGCTTAATGACTGCCAAACAAGGGCTGATGATATGCAGACTGATATGCCGCGCTTTGAATACCGCTCGCTGCGCTGACACCATGTTGATGGCATTCCGATCCGAATGGAAGTTTGAATGTTTCTCGCGCCAGCTTATCAATGGCTTGGGATCTTGTGGAGGTTGGGCCACTTGTTGAAATGACATACACGAGAATCCAACAGCCGAAGACTCCAACTCTGAGAACGACTTCTCCAAAGGGGGCGCCGAGTAAATGCAACAACTTTTAGTCGGCTTTATGGTTAACATGGCGCAACAGCGATCTTCCTCGGCGTGATCTGCGATAACACAATACAACACACACACAACGTCAGTGGTGTGTCTGCATATTCCACGTCTTCTGTCTCTCTGTCTTTGCAACGACGAAATGAGCCATTTGCAACAAACTCGCTACTCCCTTCTTCTTGGTTCTCAGAGCTCTCGGGCATTCCAGCGAAAACCTCCCCGGGTTCTCCGTTCCATTTGCATTCGGCTACACACACACACACACACCGTACCCTCATCGTCGGGGCAAGATGGACGTAAAACTTTATCAAATTGAGATAAAAATCTTTTAATTATAAACTGCGAAACACCGGGGTGGAAGGCGAGCGCCACTGTGGCCGGCGCCAAGACCTGAGCACAATACCAGCATTATGCACCATTCTGTCTTCTACCCCATTGGATGGGGAGCTCCCCACATTGTCGGGAGATGTGTAAAAGAAGGGATTAGACCATAAAACGGAAGCAATTTTCCTTTGCAACAAAACAAGCCGAGGAATGCAGTTACTCCAACAACCAGGTTTCTGCACTGTACACTGTTCGTCCGTGGTCCGTCGTCCGCACTCGGCGTTATCTGCTCGGAGCGAATATACAATAACCATTTTCGCAGCAAAAACGAAAACAAAAATGCTCTTCATTTTCTTTCCTCGTTAGTGAGGTGTCCTTAGAACCACAAAAAAGGAAGGAAGTTTGGAAGCAAAATGGCCACATTCATTCCCCCACCTTCCTTTCCATTGTGTGTTCGCGCTTCGAGAAGTTTATCGTCCCCTTTGGTCGCTATCGCTCTCTCGGAGACGTTGTAACCCGAAAGAAAATGGAAAGGAAACTAATTCCCCTTAATTCGCCTCATAAACGCACCGACGTGCACGACACGGTGGTGACGACGACGACGACGACGATGGAGGGTTATCGTCAACCGACTCGCCTTGACCTTGACCGTCCCCGACACACCCCGTCTGCACTAGCGCGATCGCAATCTATTGAAGACCGGAGTCATCGTTTCCCATCGTTTGCGCCATAATGGCTCCGGACATAACCATCCGGACTCGAGCGAGCGAATGAGTGGAAGACACTAATTAACAGAAGTTACCCGAAATGCAATTCGAAAACTGCATTCAATGGCCACTACCAGACAGCGATGCAGTTGGTCAGATAACCGGCGAAGGGGTCAGAACACGAGGACAACGAAACTAAACAGAAAAAAATACATTTCCTCTACACAGCACAATGGAACCGGGAGGGAACTTAACTTTTTCCCTCGAAAAACCGCCCCAGAACACAGAGACACACACACTGGCCAGGGGGTGTTTGGTAGACCGCAAATGTGAACGGAAGGCGAACTCTACCGGTCTGGACTCTGGACACAAAGCAATTTCCTCCGAAGCTACGCGAAAACTGCGGAAGCTCACGGCTGCTGTCGAACTGCATGAAATGAAAGTTTTCCCGGGCGTTGAAGGTAATAAAATTATCTATTTTCCCTCTCGCTTTCCGTCGCGTCTGTCTTTTTGTATTATTCGCCTTTTCCTCGGTCGGACTCGACATGGGTGGTAAAAGTTTTTAAATTCATTCTCGCACTAGTTGTTCCACGGCACGGCCACGGTGTCCTGCAGCGGTGGACTGCAGCAAGAAAGTGACGCTGGTAATGAGGTCCTCGAGGTCCTAAAAGACGGAACGGAACTTCAAGATAAATGTTGGACAACGTCCTTTTAGCAACTCCTCGTGAATTGGAGCAAAAACTGTGTGGAAGAAAAATGCTTCAACTTTGACTCACCTTTCGCCGTACCCACTGAAAGAAAGAGCAGAGAGCAGAGAGAGAGAGGCAATACAATGGCATCTGACGCAACCCCGGGGGCATGCACCGATGCATCCCATTCATCATCGGATGCACCACTGCGCCTTGGATACGGTTGTAGTAGATGTCTTACGTCGGATTAGAACCTACGCTGCTGCTCCTGGAGCTGCTGCGGCTCGGACACTTATCCAGTGCCATTCATTTAACCCTACGAGACCAAGGTGCTGCACCTACGCCTAAGGCGGAGGTGGTTTGAGATTTATAGAGCCGTAATTAATTTTACCTAAAGCTAGCGCCTCTTCTTCTCCTTCGTCTATACCCGACAAAACTTTGGCCACGGCCTAGGGCTCCAGGCGGTGAGCAACTCTTGGCCTAACGCTCCACATAATGCACAGGTGTGTGTGTGCCTCGACCAACCTTCACCTCCTGCTCCTGTGCACACTTCTGTTTAAACCACTTTTTTCCCTCCAAGTCGTTCTTAAGTCGGTCTCGTCAGGAGGATGTAGAAGAAAAAGTGTCCGCCCGTCATACCGGCGGCGCGCGAGTCCCCGGGCCGAAAAGGTGCGAAAGCTAACCGAAACTTCTGCCATCGTTTCTGGTATGTCCGCCCCAGCAGTTGAGCAAACTTCTATCACTCTTGGTGAGGGACCGGGAATGATAGAAGTCACCTCCCAGGCTCCTCTGCAGCCAAGCGGCGAATTAATTGTAGCGCTCCGGTGCTACCATTAATAACCTGCCTGCAAATGAGGCCAACGTGTGCGAGAACGAAGGAATAGAGGAATAGGACCACTAGAGCCGGGCTAGAAATACTCCCGGACCCGGAACCCCGGAGAGGTTCATCTCGATGGTTTCGCGTCGCGACAAAACGATCATTTCCGGAACCCGACCGACCGACCGAAAGGGAGAAGCGATGGTGTGAATTGATTCCGCTAGGAGGTATTTCAACCCCAAAAACAACGATGCCGTTGTCTTTCGCTGCGCAGCGATCACTGAAGAACGTTGGGCGGAAGACGACGACCGTCCCGGCATTTTCTTAACGGCCACGCCTTACGGACGGACGAGGACGGGACGCCAACCCACGGGCGGTTTTTCGGGATACAAACCATCATTTCCGGGCAAGAAAAACGGTCGCTCGGCTCGTCGGGCTCGGGGGCAAAGCGTTAATTGAGATTAATTTCCGAGCTTTACCGAGCGCGTCTGGACTGGCACCCGGGGGGGGGGGGGGGGGGGGGTGGTGGCGGCCCGTAAGTGATTAATCCCGTCGGCCAGCCGGTCGACTATGTGCCACGATATGCGTTGACCCCATGCGGGAGTCCACACGACAAGGAATGGCGATCTCTGGATCGAAGCACGCTTTTGTTTGTTTAATCTTTGCTACGGGCGGATCATGCGGATTAGCGTTTGTTGTCTTGAAGAAAATAGCAGCAATTCTAGAGCGCTGCTTTCTACAAATAGTCATTAATTGAAGTAAAAGCGAGAATGTGTCACATTTTTGGGCCGCAAATATGTGTTAGCAACGAAGCAGCTGACGTACATGCCACAGGGTAATTGCTTGTGCATTTGATGATGTCTCAAAATTGGTAATAGACATCACAATACATAAAAACTATTTAGATAAAATAAAAGCTCAAATAGAACCGCCACTATATTCGTTCTGGTGAATGACGTTCGAATTATCGTTAGTATAGATCGATAGTACAGCACTGTACCAACCTGTATGGCATAGTATTTGAAAGACTGTAAAAAAGATAAATCAATATCTTATATCTGCAGGGCATATTTTGATTGCTCCAAAGATACTAACAGTTCATAGTTCATTAGGCGAAATATTGAAGCTTGTGACACATCTTTAGCACTCAACTCAAGAACTCGATTCCAAATTTAGTGTATCGACTAGATGCGTCAAGAATCTGAATCCAAAAGTTGTAAGTTATTAAAGAAACAGTTATTCTTAAATTAGTATAACACTTATGTCAACATATCTATTAGCATTCTTTTGCAAACGTAAAGGATTCGATTTCTAGAACCCATATCCTGTCTTTAGTAGTCTTAAACGAGTTTTCTCCAATGCCAAGATCAGGAAACAAACATCTCCCCTATTGCACCATCTCCTGCAAAAAACTCCATCCTGTCGTTGGGCTACTGCCAAGTCGTAAAGACTAATTCTAGTTCAACCCCAGGCTGGCCAGTTCGCTCTATTTTTGTGCCATCATTTGCCCTCCTCGCCTCGCAGAAAGTTAAAAAAAAACACTGAGCTCGCACATTACATCGAGTGCTTTGCAACAGTTAGTGACCGCGTCAGTGCGATCGGACGGTGGTCGTCCAGAAGAATTATATGTTCCACCCCCACCCGTTGAGCAAGGCCAGGAAGTCATCGCGACATCGCTACATCAGCAACAAAGCGCGCTGATACATGGCCATGGGTCCGGGACACATCCTCCTCCCATTGGAGGCGATGGCTCGATGGCCATGTGTTTATGAGAGGGCTTCTCCAGTAGTATCATGAGATGTTTTTGAAACAAAAACGGGGAATTGAGCAATTCGAGGTGGCAGTGAAAGGGGTTGAGCGGTCGTGGCAGGTACACCACGGAAAGAATGAGTGAGTCCCGGACAAAAGCCTCCCCCAAACGGACTGGAAAAATGGGAACAAAACTACTCCGCGGTGAACTGTTATTTCCTCCCGGGCCATTGCGTCCCGAGGCTGGGCGGAAAACCGGGGGGGAAATTGATTGCCACGTGGTGTGCGCATCAGACACCACCGAGACCAAGAGAGACGGAACGCGACAGGAAGCTAGACGAGTCTGGAGCACCGAATGGTCCGCTGGTCCAAGACCACGACACTTCACGACGCGAGGAAATGAAGGAATTGTGCAAAATGTAGCACCCAGCGAAGGAAGTAAATAAAAGCGTGGGGTAGAGTAAGCCAGCAAAGCAGCATCCGCCGCCGATGTCTCTCCACTTCTTTTCTTTTCTCGTCTTCGAGGTGACCAACACACCAGTTGAGCAGAGCAGAGAGCAGAGAGCGAGAGTTTGCACATCGTTGCAAAACGGACCAGATGGGAACTGTGGAGATGCCCGGCGATAGCGACATATCCGCAGGAGACGAGCGAGAGAGAGAGAATGGGACCGGACAGACGGCGAGGAAAGAATTATGTTTATGTGCTCGGTGATAATTTCGAG
>NC_064875.1:26033438-26038438 GCF_943734745.1 Anopheles darlingi | reverse complement strand
CGAGCGATCAAAACAACTGGAACGTACCGTCTGGCACTGTTATCATTCATGCCGGTCCTAAGGCACCCGTCCTCCCCTTCTCGGTTTTCGATGATCACTGATGTCAAATCCAAATAATCAAACACCTATACTACCCAGCAAGCATCGGAGGGGCGCGCGTTCCGGTGCTGCTACCATTTTATGTTTATCAAAAACATAGAAAACCCTGTGTGCACCAAAAAAAAAAAAAAGACGTGTCGGTGGCGCTGGCGTACTTTATGCTGCCAAAGCAAACAGCATAAGCACACCCTGAGCATCGCGAGCGAACAAACTAGAACAAAAAGAAGAAAAAAAGCCAAACGCGATCGCGTCGCTCACCGTCGCCCCAAACATCTTTATGGCAACGGAATGGAATGGTTTCTTCTGGGCGCACCCTCGCAAGGTAAGGGGAGATGGTGGTGGTGGTGGTGGTGTTGGGTTGGGAGTTTATTTTTCTTCTCCGCTCGATCGATCCGGAGCCGGTGAACCACGCGCGGCTGAACCAACGTTTATTTATTTTTATTTCCGATTAACTGTTCATCCCGTCCGTTCGTCCGTCTGTCCGTCTGTCGCGGATCCAGACACGTTCAGAGCTGCTCATCACCCCGCGCGACGCGATACTTTTCCAGCAGCTTCTCAACCGGATCAAGCACCGAGAAGCGCCAAGAAGCGCGCGTCCGACCGAACATCATCCGGAGCGATTGGACCAGCAGCAACAATAACAACAACCTTTCGCCCTTTTCGAGTGTCTGGTTGGTCTGGAGCGTCAACCACGTCAAGTGTTCACACTTTGCGGCACACCAAGGTCTCCGAGTCCAGGGGGTAAGTTTTCTTCACGCTTGTGGTTTCTGAAGGTTTTACCGACCTATTCCCCCTACTGGAGTGTCCACTTCTTGAAGCGAAGAAAAGGAGAAGTCCGAAGAGGGGACGCAAGAATATGGGAAGGATGTTTTATTGATTTTACTTCTGCGATACGTTACGAAGCAATGTCTCGTCTAGCGCTGGTCGATAGGTTTATAGAGGTCTTCACATCAGTTCATTGACTGGTATTGCACTTTACACCGCGCTTCGCTTTACCCGGGAAGGCAAGAAAGTAACTCCAGGACAGAAGTAAACTGAAACATCAATTGGAACATATTGCAAGCGACCTCAGCAAGTGCTCCAGATTACAGATATGAACGCTCTACCTCTAATGTTTCCAGCAACTCAAACGCACTAATCGTAGAGCCAGGCGACCTGTTTTTCACGCACAAAAGAGTGTCGAGAAAACAACAACACAAAAAATGTCCCAAGCCGTGAAGAAGCAATGCCGTCAGCAAACAAACAAATATTGTCCCAAAGGGCAGATCCCCCGAGGGGCACAAACAGCATTAACCCGTTCAAGCCCCCTAACGGTGCATCGATAAACATTGGTTCACTCGAGTCCCTCCAACCCGGTTTTGTTTACACCTTTGATTCTATGTAACGCCTTTGTCTTTCCGCCTTTATACCTGCTTTCTATGTTGCCGCCCCATACGTACTCCAGGGGGGAGGCTAGGGCACTCTCTCGCTCGCATTGTGTGTGTGTTGTTACAATTTCTTGCTCCTTTCCCGGAAGATTAAATGTCGAGTGGATTTCGAAATGGTGTTGACATTTTCTTCTCCTTTCCTTCTTTTAATGGCTCTTTCTTTCACTGAGCATAGACCTGCCTTTCCGAAGCCTCCGTCCTTTGTTTGCGTCAAGAGTGGCAAGCATCGAAATCGATCTCGTCGTTCGCTCGCTCGCACGCGCGATAGAAAGTGTTAATAATCATTGCGCGAAGAGTTCCTCCAGGGGCATGACCATGACAAGTGTCAGGAGCAAGTGAAACGTCAACGAAATCTCAACCGTATCGAATGACGAAGGGCACATCATAGCCTCGCGACATCGAGTCTGCAAAGTGCTTTATCGTAAAAAAAGGAAAAGAAAACAATAACCCTCGCGGTGCGACGCTGGAACCAACTCTACCGAGTAGACCGAAAAGAAATGAGAAGAGACTGTTGAACTTAATGTGCTCTCACCAGGAAACCGGTGTTAAAAACCTGTGGCCCATTGATCTTGGGTGTTAAATTTAAAACACCAAACAGCTCTTCCTCCTAAAAGTGCCACCAGAGAGACCTCCCAGAACCCTCCCTAAACATTGTCTCCTGGCGCGCCACCGGAAGCCTTACTAAACGAACTGCAAGCAATGCCCTAAACGGTCGTCCGTCTCCAGTGCCGGCATCTTCGTCGGGTCTGGAGGATGAGATTTATGAGCGCCGGTAATCGGAGCAGGGCTGCTGCTGCTGCTGCTGCTCATTAATCAATGTAGTAATTAAGAAAAACGCTCCACGAGTCGCGGGATTTCGTAAAAGGCGAGCGACATAATCACCCTCCCCGCCCCTTGTCACGGACAGTGTCAAGGCCAACGCCTGATATCGAGGATACGACATTGAAAACGAACTGTTTATGCGCGCCGAGCGTACCTTACGGACCGGAACGAGATGGACTATCGCAGTAGCAGCTGTAGTAGTGGTAGTAGTAGTAGTAGCAGTAGCGATAGCTGGATCAGCACAGGCTGTTGGCGGCACTGGGTTACTGTCAGTTTAGCTGAAACGAATAAATCAATTTCATAAATGATTATTGTGTTCCGGTACAATTCGAAACGCATTAATTTTAATAAGAAAAATAACGAAACGGTCTGATACGAAATCTGTTATTGCTACCTCGGAGGTCTCGAAAGGCCAGGCGACGACGACGATTAAGCGATCTGCAAATGGAACCTAGACTACGAATCCAGCGGGTGTTCTACGGGGTGGTGACGCTCCTCGATGCGAATGCTTCAATTGTTATTGCCCGTTCTCCCGCGCCCTCGGTATACAACAGCAGCTTCAAAGGGAACGCATTGTACAGTAGAACCCCCGATGCCCTCGATTTCCTGCCATCTGAGGCAACGTTTGTCGGAGAATTTGAAACAATTTCTAGCTGGTGGTGTTCCACTGTCCCACCTCCCCTCGGGGGTCGGTTTTTGGCCCCAAACAAACATTTGAACCCCAACACGAATCGGAGAGCGATAGATAGACCGAGAGAACCTCGAGCGGTAGGCAAGGCGTAGCCGTATTGGAATTGGAAATCAATATTTAGATAAGATAAGACGAGCTGCTGCGGAATGGGTGACCCAGATAGAATCGACCCGCGGCGAATGCAATGGAAGGAGTTGGGGCGATCGAGGAGCAGCTGGACGAATGTTCCCGGTTCGGGTTTGTTTGTGTCGCAAAACAGCAAAAATTTGAAACCTCTCTTTTTAAAGGTCCAATTGGTGAATGGGGTCGTGCCGACGATGGTGCCACGATATCAAAGAAACTCTATTGTTGGTCGGCTCTTTGGTCGTGTCGTCACGTAGCTGGATCGCTGGTGCTGGTATGCTGTTCCATTGGATCGTGACGATCCGAAGATGAATACATTACATTCAGCGAAGATCGATCGGCAAATGGTTCGATGTACAGTGAAGGACAAATGAATAAGATTACTGGAGAGCATACTTTAATGCATCATTTCTAGTGATTGTGTAGCATTCTATGAAGCAATTATCTTTTATCGTTTTCACTTTTATGCTACAAACCTATAGGCGCTTAATCTAGGGCAAAGGAAATGATGATTCTACTAATTTTTCACCATGACCATTCACTGTCAAAAATTCTGATCATGCAGAATGATTGAGTCAATCAATTTCAATGGATTGTTGTCTTCTAAGCGGCATCCTCTGATCATAATTATGAATAGATATAACATTTTCCAACAGATCGGTCATAATGATCTTAAAGTTATCCAAGTAAACATAATTAAGATTGAAGTGATGATCCTCCCTTTTTAGTTAGGATTTTTTTTTTCAATAGGAACAGTGTTTTTTCAATGAAAGATAGATTATATAAATCGACGTTTTAATTAAAATTAAATTAGCCAAAAACCGGCATCGTTATTATGTCTGTCACTGTAGCTTAAAAGTAAATGCTTAAATGCTTCTCGTAATTTCAAATTAACTTTATCTTAATATAATTCGAAAAGCAAGAGCCTAAGTGGTAAAATACTTAGAATGAGCTAAAAGCTTTCTCTTGAGGTAAAAAAAAGTATTTTCTTCCAGTAATTATTGCTATTCCACTTCGTACCTTTAATCTTAAAACTCTTGTTGCCATAACGTTGCTATCAAGTAGAATTTAGCAGAACGAATCACCCACTTCAAGTAAGAATCGCTCCAACAATCAACACAATACTTTGCCTTTATTCGCGTCTAGCTGGTTACTATCGCGTGTTTGCACAGCTAAGTAAACACCACCGTGAGCTAAACCTACCTGAGCTACAACACCTTCAGCCGAAGCAGCAGCAGCAGCTGTGAGACACGCGCAAAAACCCTTCAACACTCGACGCGACTCGGCAGGCTGATAACGTTATCGCAAACAGCCGTTCCTGTGGCGTCTTTCGACGCGTACACGCGCTGCAGTCACGTCACGGAACAGAAGAGTACTTAGCGAGGTTCCCTTTTTGGCGTCGCATTACCGTGCCAGTAACGGTGATACCATCGCTACTAAAATCGCACACACCAACACACCGGTTTCTTTGTGCTTTCACGCACATTCATAGTGTGTGGAACCTTGGAGAAGGAAGTAGATGATGACAATTTTTCAAAAGCCGACAATTGTTCATCGATTCCAAATATGAAGCCAAGACCTCAGCCTCCGATACTCCTCTTTCTCTTGCTTGTTATCGTTACATCCGCAAAGTAATAAAACGTGTTGGCAGATTTACTCTTCCGCTGCTGCTGCTGCTGCTGCTGCTGCTGATGCTTCTTCTGTTGCTCATTGCAGCTCCAGGCCCGTTACAGGCACGTCTACATAGTCTCAACGACAACGAAACGCGAGGTACGCGCGCATCATGCGATAAGATAAAGCTCCTTCGACCGCTGAATCGCTTCCGGCAGCAAAGCACG
>NC_064875.1:26003438-26030938 GCF_943734745.1 Anopheles darlingi | reverse complement strand
CAGTGTAAAATGTGTGAATATCTTCCGCATTAAAAGCACGTAGCGGCCATTTTATTTAATATAGAAATAATGACATTCACCTTACAAAAAGGCAGAACGACCCTCCGTCCTCTGGTCCACTCTTCTTTCCCTAGCCCTAGCCACATGTCGAATACGTGGACAAACGTCGGAAGCTCACTGGCTCGACCTTGGCCCAATAACTATGGCAACAGCAGAGTGCTGAGCGAGTGAAAACGCGACGACAACGAAGTGTAGACGGCAGGTCGATCGGTTAGCTGTTGCTGAGTGTCATCGAAACGGAAGCAATTACAAGCGACGAGAGCGGTAGCCAAGTATGGCTTAATGGATGATAGTATTAGGTGTGCCTTACCGATATAAACGCATAGACATCGATTAGAACTAATAATCTATTCCGCTTCCTTAATCAGAAGATATTCATACACATTTTATTCCAGATTTTCTTCAAAAGATATTGCTATCATATTTGAATTTGATCCACTTCGTACATATCACCTGTCAGAACGCTTGAGTCATTAGTTTATCCAGCACAAAGAAACACGTAGTATATTGCTTTCGATCAAATATTTAGCTGCACTGATGCTAATCAAAGAGGTAAATCCCCTGATACTACTTCAAAATGCTGCTATAGGTCCCGGCTTCTCTGAGAGCTTCGGATATGGAGGTCCTTCTTTCTGGGAACCGAATCAAAATGTCGCTTTTTACAGTCACTACATTATTGAGATATGATTGCAGATGTGTCCCTCGAGTCCCGATCGATGGTCACGCAACGCGCCACAAAAGCCTCACTGCTTACTGCTGAGTCAGATGTTTTTGATTTGCGGATTTAACCGGCAAAAAAAAAGCGAACGAACTATCCTTCCTCTTGATTTTGCCTTCTTTGCAAAAAAAAAACACACACACACACATACAAAACGTACGTGCGTGTGGCCAACCCCCGGAAGGAAGCGACCGCAACCTGAACACTGCAATGACTGCGCAAAGGATCTCGTGTGGAGGATCCGGTTTAAACCCGCATGCCAGCCACATAACAGCCAATAAGAATAAAACACTTACAGTAAACTCGTGAGGCTCGCGACTGTTTTCGACGGATTTCGTCGGAGTTTAGGTTTTATGACGATGTTTTCCGCCTAACCAACCAACCAAACCATGATCCAAAGTCCATCGAGCCGTTCATATGCCCGTTCAGACATGTTTTTGAAGCATCCCTCTTGTTTCATTTTATTCCACGTTTTTTTGTTCCACACACATTCCCGCTGCCTTGTTGTTGATGCCATCAACAGACGGCCGATGGGACGACCGCACACGATGATGCCGATATGGGTGCCGACAGAACCGAACGAGAGCGGACCCCGGGACCTTAAAAATTGAGGCACGCATCCCCATGAAAACCGCGCGGCGCGGCTTCGACCGAAAGCATTATAAAAAAAGGGGATGATGATAAAAGAGCATGCGAGCGGTTCCTGAGCGCCGCCTGAGCTTCGAAAGGCAATGAAACGCAATCGAGAATATCACACCACGTTCACCGGGCCAGAAAAGGAAAAGGAAAAGGTTTCGAGAGGCGAGGGGGATCGGCGAGCAGTGTCGTAAAGGACCGCGGACATCGGGCCGACCGAAAACCGCGACGCGACGACACAATACAGAGCAAAACAGAGCGAGAAGCGCGGCAAGCATAAATTATTAATTTTTCAACGCCATAAATGCGTCAGTTACAAGCGGTTTAACATGACTTTATTATAGGCCCCGCGAAATGCAGTTCGAAATACCGAGTGGACGATGGATCGGTATGGTATCGGTTGGTTGTTGGTCAGCAGTTGCACGTTCCAAACGATCTGTTCGCGCGTCACTTCACGTTCCGACATGAGCAATCATCATCTTGAGCGGAACTGAACGGTACGGTACTGGACATGGGCATAGGTTTCGTCAACAATGCTTGGGCATTTCAGTTTACTTCATCGGGAACAATTGTTTGACGTAATACTTCATTTTTTTGGAATGAAGAAAAATGACATTTGACTTACTTATTACGTCCAACGTTATAGACTCAACATTCACAACAACTTCTATCCTGTACTCAGTAGTATTCCTGGTTTCGTACATTACTTGTTATAAACATTCATCCTATTGTCAACAAATCCAATTGCACTATACTCAGATATATTTCTGGTCCCAGTGCTGTCATAGTATAACGGACAACAGTAGTAAAGTTGTTGATGATCAAACAGATTCTCTAGTTGGATGCATTCAAGTCCCCAAAAAGGATATTTTTTCTCTATTTCCGCACCTAGTTGGAATGATGACACACAACAAAGGAACGACGCGGTTTATACCAGCTGACATTTCAAACAATTCTCCAAAACATGTCAACCACGATGAACATGAAAAAAAAACAGACAATTTATGGCACAGCTCTTCGCTTCTCCGTTACCCCTACCGACACAGACTCCCTAGAGCCTACCCTTCACTGCAGCGCTCCAATACCTCGCCAAAGCCTCATGTATTCGCTCCGTTTTTTTTTATTATTGCGAGGGCCATATTTTTATGAATTAACATCAAACCCGATCCCCCGGACCGCTCTGGAACAAAGCGAGTCGTCGGCAAGCGAATACATTTGCGGGCGCGCCCGAGGAAGGAATGTCCAGAGGTCCAGGAGGACTCTCTGCTCGTCTCTTCTCGCCTCGCAAACACAATACAACCCCCCCCCCCAGGGTAAGTGAGTCATTTTTTACGACTTCAAATGATGTCGGACACAGAAGAACACTGGAAGTTGCGGATCGACTTGACTGACCTCACCCAGCGCCCAGCCCGGGCCTAGGGGGGAGTTGGGCCATAAAGTTTTGGCACCAAATGTGAACTCGTTTCGACGGTTCCCTTCCGAAGCGACGATCCGAAGAAGATGTTGTTTGGTTCAGAAATGATTCCGGGAAGAAGAGTTGAGTCCAGACGTCAGAGGAACAATAGACATTTCAGAAGCGAGAGCGTGTATCAAGAAGCTTTTGTGCACTGTGTCCCAAATACAATAGACGAGCGCGTAGCTGGAGAAAGCCAAGAATCGTACTCGACGCACAGACGAAGATCTGACACCTTCTTTACGCCCTCAGTGCGCGGAAGTGTGCGTCTATTCAAATTAGAAGTTTCATCCTTTCAACCCTCGATCCATCCATCGATTCGTTCGTGACTTCGTTCGAGCGGACTGGGACTGGGACCCCAGTCACAAATCATCGCCCATGACACGCGCGCGCCTCCCCATCCTCCAAGCCCTATACATAGCAAATTGTATGTTAAATCGCATACACGCAATTTATGCGCAACGTTCTGGCCTTCGTTTTTTTTGCGTGCGAATGTGTGTCTGCGTTTTATGTGTACGAAGAGGATACCGCGGAAAGGACCACAACATTGGGGTGCGTTCGCTCAGCATAAAATCGTCGCGCAGTCGTGTCGCGTGATGGCATCACCTCCTCCTCCGTCTCTTTTGCTTTCTCTCCTTCTCTCCTTCTCTCTCTCTCTCTCTCTCTCTCTCTCTCTCTCTCTCTCTCTCTCTCTCTCTCTCTCTCTCTGTCTGTTTCGTGTCTGTCGGTTGTGTCGCATTTTTATCGCGTATCAATCAACTTTAGCCGAATTGGATGCTTACTTTCCCGTTCCGTTTTGCTCTCTCCCCATCCCGCACGCTTGATCATATTATGATGGTAGCTTTTTTATGCTCTTATGCTGCCCCCACCCCCCTTATGATTTGCTCTTGCGTCAAATCGGCGTTCTCTGCGAAAGGGAGAAAGAGAATGGACGGATGGATGTGGACGGATACCACGAAATTTTGGTGTGGCTTTTGGGGTTAAACTGGGGCAAACCAGATCACGCACCCCCTTCCCTTCCCTCAACCCACCACACGGAAAGGTAATCCATTTTGAAAGCTAATTTATTGGAGCGCTAGAGCCGTTGGGGCCATGAGCCCATCGAGATCGAACGTTAATTCGATCCGATTCCAACCTCCCCCCTCCAGAGGGAGGTCGGTCTATGGCCGCAACCATGGGAGCCGCAAGCTTGCGTACTTGGCGGAAGATTATGGATTTAATGTTTAATACCACCCCCGGGGCAGGCAGCAAAAGGATTTGCGAATTTGGAGCTCGTATGTTCGTAACCAAGCGCCTAATTGGTTAACAAAAACCTCAGTTCCGGTGCCCCGGGTTTTGGGGCCTTTTAGGGTCCATTCTTCACGTCTTGGAAGCTTGCCCCGTGCTCGGGTCACTAATTGGACACCGGGCTGCTCTATCGTTCAGACATTCCAACAAGCAACCAACAATAGTCATAAATTACATAAAATCAGAAATCTCGACAGCATCATAAAGTGTTCTGCTCTCTGCTCTATTACTCAACTTAAAACGCATTCGTTCCTCACTCCTCCGGAGATAGACACAGAGATGAACACAAAGGGCAGACACATCTAAATGTATGTCTGGTTAGATTTAGTGTCTTGTAGCTGGTAGAAGTCGATGTACCTTCTAATTTCTATCACTGTTTCGGCACGCCTTCCTCCCCCAATTTGTGTGAACATTTATGCGCAGAGGGAGCATATTCTCGTGCACCCACAGATCGAATGACGTGCACGCAAGCTACCGCACCTCTAGCTGCATATTGTTGTTGACGACTTCGTCGACGTCAAATTGTTTGGACTCCTGCTTCTTGTTTCGATTGTTCCGCGTGTAGCATGTTCCGCATGTTCCGCGTTGTTTTTTATTGCCAAGAGCGCGAATTCCGCGGTACGGGAATGCGGTCTATGCTCGTTTCGGTTGGTGATTGATGCATCGTTAGCAGGAGTTAGTCCAACAGACGGCCGAAGAATGGCCGGGTAATTACATTAAAAAAAAGCCGCCATTCAAGACCGCCATGTTGTGGTTGCTCTTTCGTCATGGACGCCTTGTGTCTGTGGTTTCGTTCTCTTGGCTCATTTTCGCCAATCGTCTTCGTCGAAGATGGAGAGGGTATGCGAGGTGCGGCCCTTCCTAATCGCGTCCGGTGGTTGTTTTTTTTTTTTTTGCTGGGTTGGAGATCGTTTTTCATGCAGCACAGTTTCTAAACACGGGCACATCATCATCATCATCATCCTACCGCGGTAGGTCTCTCCGAGAACATGGGGCGACAGGTGATGCGCGTCGGTCATGTGATCGAGCAGAAGAACAAGACGTCTAAACGATGAAGACCTACTTACGGTAACGGCTCTCTGCTTCATTCATGCAGCTCGTGATGGGTGAAGCAGAGGGACATTGATGGAAAAGGAAGTAAGTAGGATCTAGCATCAGAGCAGAGCAGGGCACGCATCTTCGAAGGATGGCGCCAAATGCTGCGTATACGTTTGGATATATCATGCACCAGCACCAGCAACAGAGCTCTAAATCCATCCACCGTTTTTGGTTTTTTCGTTTTTACTTTGGGAGAGGGAGGAAAATTCTAATTATATTTTATTACCGATGGATCACTTTGGGATTAACTTATATTTAATGTTTTGTATCCCTCCGGTGGTGGTGATGATGATGAAGATGAAGGCAACATTCATGCCAACACCATTACTCAGTCGAAACAATCAACCATTTTTACAGCGCGCCTGACAGTTTGATAGCAAACTTGCGTCATTGATGATGCATCAGCTAAATTTTATGTAAGAAAAAATGTCGAGACAACTTCTCTCACTGCGGAGCATCGAATGGCACGATACTCATGAAGAGGCATTGCGTACAGAAAAAAAAGGAAAGGTAATTTTCAATAAGAATCCCACATAAAAACACGATGCATGTCATTGAATACAGACTTAGGAAAAAAAAGGGGGTAACATCATCAATTCCTTGATGAGATATGGAATCAGTAAACAAGTTTCCTCCGTTTCTCAATTGAGTTAGCGACAGCAAAAAAAAAACACGAATCGAGGGACAAAACGACCTCAGACATCAGGGTAAGCAACTGACAGCTAAAAAAACGTACAGTACACAACCCGTACCCGTCCGGAAGCAGGACGTCATGTCTATTCGTATGTCCCCTCGGACTGCCGCTGACGATCCTGTCATCGCGATCACGAAATCATTGGACAGCTGTGGCGTAATTCGACGATAATTAGAAATGAACAACAAGTCGGGAGCAGCAAAAAAAAAAAAAAGAACTGGAAGTCGACAGAGCCGAAAGAAAGAAGCTAATAATGTGTGTGCGCGAGCAGCAGTGAGGGTGAAAATAAACTAAAGGATCCTATAGGAACGCTAAACGAGAGGGTCCAGTACCAGACGATCCAAAAGTGACGCAAGGGAGCGGGGTACCGGGACCAAAAACTGTAAACTTCCCTCTTCCGGAAGGCGGCATCAAACGTTGACGGCGCATTTTCTGACGAAGAAGGTGGATTTCATGCCTTTTTCTTCTCTCCATTTTTATTCTTTTTTTTGGGTCCCTTTGGACCTTCATGGAGGTCTCGGTCACTTTCTTCCCCTCCCGAAGAACCGCATCGAATCCGTCGTTCTCCCTCGGATCCCGTTTATCCCCGTGCTCCGAACAGCAATTAGTTCTCACATTGTAGCAACATTGAAGTGTGATAGAAATGTGGTTGGTCCGGTCCGTTCTCCTTCAGGTTTGGTCTGGTACCTCTCGCAAGCGAAATGCGAAACGCTTCATCCTTCAGTGGGTCAACAGGCAATCAACATGGATCGCCACCAGCAGCAGCATATGCCGCTTAGCTAGCTGCCGTCGCGTCGCGCCTCGCGGAACAAGACGAAACCGAAATTAGATTCGCATTCGATTTGGAACCTTACGTCTGCGGGAACAACGCTCCATTAGTCGGTGTTTGGGTTCAACAGCAGAACTGTCAGGAGCAGCAGACAGAACGAACGAACGGACGGACGACCGGACGAGTTCCGAAGTCCGATCACACGTCAAACGGGCTCTCCTCGCCGATAATCGGTTTTTGGATTCAGGCATACGGTGGCCCAATCGTCCAGGGCACGCGACCATGAGCACGGTCCAGAGGAAGAAAGGGTCGACATTCCCGACATGTGGGACAGCTGCGATAATTAATGATCCTCACACAATG
The DNA here is from genome assembly GCF_943734745.1 of Anopheles darlingi. NCBI lineage: Eukaryota > Metazoa > Arthropoda > Insecta > Diptera > Culicidae > Anopheles > Anopheles darlingi. The sequence continues at coordinate 26,023,860 of NC_064875.1, read as the reverse complement.
ACGGTGTGCGCGCTCCATTGACAGCCGAGCCGCGCGGTATGTACGGTACGAGGGCTTCATTAAAGTTTGCAACAACCACGACGACGGAAGCGGGCCCGCTGCTTGATGCAGGTGATGGCCATTGACCGTTAAAAAGCTGCGGCCTTCGGTACACCTTCGGTGAGCATAGTTTTTCATAAAGCGGGATAAGGAATGTGTGAATGTGTTGGAGCATGACGGTAATGACAGGAACACACATGCACACACCGGTATATAGAGGACACAGGACGCCACCACAACGTGGTAGCATCGATCCCGGTGGGGCATTTTCTTCTCAGGATCAAACGCAACATTCCCTCCCATCCGCTCGCTCGGAAAACTTCCATCGTGCTCCAAACTCCATCAGCAGCAGCGTGTGCCCCCACGTGTATTAATGAACTCATAATTAAATCTCCATCACCAACAGGAGCAGCACACTGACCCACTAAAAGCCAAGGCACTCCTCCCCGGTTTGCTACCACAGCATAATACTGCTCGTGGGTTAGAGACATTGAGGTGAGAGTAGCATGAAATGCACCCAGCGTCGGTTGTTGTATCGTAACACGCGCTACAGCGTCACGAGAAGTTGTGCAAAAAACCACAGGAAGTCCCGAACGGGGGAAAACGAAGAAGCGGGAAAGGAACTTCCAGCAAACTATTCCTTCCACTCCTGCTACTAAAGCGAACAACGCGAATATCCGCGCGCGCGCCATCCTCGCACAACGGTATAGGTAAGAATCTGTAGCAACATTAATTTCACAACATTTAAAAGCTTTTCATCGTCCTCGTCGACATCCTTGTCGTCGTCGTCGTCGTCGACCGGATGGAACAGGAAGAGGTGAAGCGTCTAGTGTCGTGGCGATATCGTAGCACACAGCACACGCGGGGACTGGATTTTCAACATAATGTTGCAATGCTGCAGGCGGCCAATAAAGTGCGGCGGATTTTATGTTCAATTTTAAGCACTAGCTAGGGAGGTCCCGGTGAGAAAGAGTAAGTAAAATTTCACGATCCACGTCTACCCTTTCCTCCCGGCTGATGACGTCATCTCGTGAGTGCCGTTGAAGGGACGATGATGCAGCGCCAGCCAGCGAACGCTTTCCATCGGCTACATTTTTGCACAAAAATCCTTTCCTCCCCCCCTTTTGGTAGCGTAGAGGATAAAGCCGGAGGAGAAAAAAGGCATCACACCACCCATCCCAGTGGTGCTGGATCGTAGTGCGGGAGTTGAGCGCTAGATTGAACCAAGGCAGGAGTCCCGAGCTTTCCGCGAATCATGCAATTTAATAAAACAGCCACAGCCGTGTACCACGACGCCACACCACAGTGCCGTTAACAGTGTAGCAGACCGCGAGAGCGCTATTTCTAGTTTTCCGGAGCCCCGGAGTGAGGTTCGGTGACGTCCCGATTGAGCCGGGGTACGCGCGCGCACCAACAACGTCGCGTCATTTGACGTTAGGTTCAGGCGCGTGGGCATAGAACCGTCGATGTAGGAGAAGGAACTTTTTTTCTTGGGGGTTTTTCCAAGCCAAGGGTCGAAAAGGGATGAAATAGTGGCAGGAGGACGACACTAGGAGCAGATCGTTGCGAGCAAGCCTTTCACTGCCCCACGCCGTCTGGCTCGGGAAGGATTGGTGAAAAATTTAATTTTCCAAATTCCAGATTGGAGCTTTTATTTCCGTGAGAGGTTTTACATGTAGTCCACGGGGTTTCGACGAACTGTCACGATGTAATTTAACCTTCAATGTTGATATCTGGATTGATACTAGCCCGAATAGCAACATAGATAAGTTCGCAATAATCATTTTGAGGAAAAATATTTGGAAATGTTCAAGTTTTTGGATATCCCAGGAGCTTGACGTAAGTTCAAAGAAAACAAATTGTGTATTACTTCTTAAAATCGAGATTCTAATGAAAGGAAAGCAAAAAAAAACTGTTTTCCAACAGACCACACTCACTCCACAGCCTCCTCTTCTTTCTTAACCGTCATCCGTCATCCTTTAAACGAAATCCGCAAGGGATCGTCCTCTCCATAACGATCTTAAGCACGCAATCGTCGTGCCGTCACCGTCGTATCAATGTGCCTCGCAGCTGCGGCATCAGCTAAAGGCACTGCTGCCCTCTGCAATGATGAAATGGCAATCAGCTGCAAACGCGGCGTGTATTCGGGGGTTCGGCCTTTATGAAAAGTACACCTCGTTGCGCTTCGTCCTCGCCACCTCGGGCATTATTATGAGCCAATTGGTTAAAGGAGGAAGGGCGCACGCGCGATCTGATGTAAGTGAAGTCAGTCATGCTCTGTAAAAGGGCTCGGAGGGTGGTGGTGGGTAACGCCCCTCCTGGCCAGGATTTCGATTAGACCAGTGAACTCGCACCAGAACCTCGGGAGGAGGAGAAGTACACGAGGCCCCCTTCTTGCCGGAATCGTGATTTCGAGTTTAAACATCAGAAAACACACACACACAGTGGTCCTGCTCCACAGACTTCGGGATGCAATGTGTTGGACTCGATCATTACCTTAAATTCCCCGAAGGGGGTTGTTGCGCGCTTCGTGCGCTTCCACAATGCAAACACTTTGTTGTTGGCGCAGTAGATGCCGATGCCAGATGCCAGACCAGAGAGATCTCCGGTTGCCCACAGCGTTGGTCATAACCAGCTGCGTTTGTGTGTCTGACCTGACGTGGCGTTCGGCGTGATTCGTTTGCATCTTCCGGGGGATAGTTTGAGGTGGCGCTGGTGGAATGCAATTCAGTCCGTGTACCGGTCACGAAATAGAGGGGAGAGTAAATCATGATTTCTTCTTTCTGTAAGCACCTCACAAAGAACCCCGAACTGGTCGTGGTCGCAATCAAAAATTGTGTCCAATTGGAATCCGCCGATTTGGATGCGGAAGAAAATGACAGAAGTGCAGCGCCTCCAATCGCGATTCGAACAAACATTCGATTCACTGGCGCACTGGTCATAATCGCCTTAGCACGAACGGTGCGCAACAACCATTTGACAGCTTCTTTCTCAGGCCACAGTCTGCCAGACTCAGGTTTGAACGTGGCGAGCGCACACAGACAAATAATTGAAAATAAACCAAATTTAATACAGAGAGACTGAGTCTCTTTTCGGAGTTGCACAGACAGGGAAATGTAAACTGACATTGTCTTGCGAGGGGAATGCAAATGGAATCTGGCAGCGAACGGAATCTTAACCAACTGGACACGACTGGAGCGTACTGCTGTCTTTGCCGCTGCTGCCGGTTACCATTATTCCCTAGCGGCAAGTTGTTTTCGTCGCCAAGATTTGGTGTTTCGCCTAAATTAATGTCGCCTCAATTATGCATATCATCTTGGCATACGCCAACTTCCGGACACGGAACATTGATTTACGGCGTTAACCGGCGTTTTGGAATGTAAACAAGGCGGTCGAGAGAAGCGAAGAAGAAGCCTTTTGGCGCCTGCGACTGGGATTTGAATCGCTATTCGTCGTATCTTCGTCGATGACAAGGTCACAAATCTCGGCACAGTTCTGGTCCAGGGGTGAGGCTATATGGCGTTAATTCCGGCATTATACAACGTATCATTCCGCTCATAATCACCATTCCCAGAGCACAAAAGGATTAGCGAATCCGTCCTGGCAGAGAACCCAAATACGCTCAAAAAATGCTAAAGTTAGGAGAATTCTGTTGGCGAAACAAAAACCAGCCAACATTCTGCCAGCTGTTATTGAAGCTTAGGAGATTCTCGTCGCTTTCAAGGTCCGCTTGCAAGGCGTTTGACCTAGACCAAAAAAAAAAACCACCACAACCTATCCTTCCATCCTTCCCCGGTCTACCGAGTTGCCCAGACAATGGCGGCCACTCCTCGAGCCGTACACACAAAAACCATTCCAACACAACCACACAAATGGTGATTCCATAATCGGCCATCGATCGTGTGCACCCCCCAAGGGGAGGGTGATCATCAGCTGTGGCCGACTAAGCTCGAGCTCGAGCTCGTGCCGGCAGACGGAAGTAGATGAACCGGAAGTAGCCGGACAGGAAACCTCGGTGGCCTCGTTTTTATGTGATTACCAACCGGAGATAGTGGCCAATCGTTCCATTTTACCCGGAGGTTTCTTTCGGTATCGCACCCATTATCCTATTTCTCTCGGACTCTTTTTGAGTCCTTTTTCTACACAAACCGCGCACACATGCACACCTTCTGTGGTGATAGCAGACGGATGGAGAAAGGCGACGATGGTGATGCTGATCAAATGGAACTCCGATGGCCACTGCTGGCAGATGTGATGGTCATGATAGAGAAAGAGAGAGAGAGAGAGAGCACACATAAACATGATAGAGGCAAAAAGGAATGTTGCAAAACGGAAACACACAGCACACACACATATAAAGGACGACTTTGGTCTTGATATGGTCGTAAAACTGGTCGAGAACCCATCTTCGTGATGTTCCGTCCAGGGGAGTCGTCTGCTGGTTTGGGGCGGCATCAGCATATCGAGAAGCCCGGGCCCCAAAACCGACCACCCCCGTGGAGGGGGAGTGAAAAATAAAATCATTATGCTGTGTTTATTGTTTTCATAAAACCTAATCCAATAACTCTTTCGCTCTTCTTTCTTTTGTTCTCTTCCCATCGTGGTCGATTCTGGGAACTCGAGAAACCCGAGATGCTCGAAAAGTACGATAAGTGAACGTAAAAAAGGAAGCGTTTTACCCGCCAGTATTGAGTGGGGTGTGGGATGCTGATGTGATCAGCGCTCTGTTTACTGAGCAGCTGAGACTGAGATACTGAAGTAACCGAGCAGCTTTTGGAGCACCATTTGCAAGTGTGAATATCCCAAAAAAAGCATCTAGACACAGAGGAAGCTGCAGCTGGTGGCTTCAATGTTTTATGGACGACTGCGTTCACCTCGGCTGGCCCCAAAGCCCGGCTGCAAGAGGTCACGTCACGTTCCTGGAAAAGCTGTGACTTTTCGGAACGGAAAGCGAAAAGTCCGGGTCCGGGAAAATCGATACAATCACCAGGATCGCCTTAACAAGCTCGTCCCAGACCCTCCGTTCCTGTTGCGATGGTGATGCGCTCGATGGTCTAGCAGTCGTTTCCCCTTTTTCCTTTATGGGAAATTCGGGATTGTTTTGTTTACACATTTTCTTCGCATTTTCCGGCTCAGCACAGAGAAGCGCGTGAGAGAAGCATTTTCGCACCGGGAATGGTCCACCGTGGTGTACCGTGCCGGGACCGAAAGCTTACAACGACAAAAGGCATCGGAGGCGATTTTGTCACTTCGTGGAGCTCAGGAGCAATAATTGGAACTTCGGACTCGGACGTCACTGGACCGTGTTGTGTTGTGTTGTTGCTACAGTAGGTTCCAGAGCAGACGGTATAGGATGGGCGTGCGGTGGCAGGTCACGTTCCAGATGCCAAACATCAGATGGGCGACGTTGAGCTCCTCGGTGATGTGATATCGATTCTCAATTTTGTGCACGTTCGGCTCGATGGCTGCATGACTGCTTGACCGGATTATCGATTACCGGTGAGTTGTGTTGCATCGCGCCAAGTTCGTGGACTTGGAAACTTGGGAATCTTGGGAAAGATTTTGGGCGAAAGCGCAACACATTTCACTGCCAACGACGGACACAATCCTCAAGGGTGTCGATGTCGTATCCTCGCATAAAATCTGCCATCGTTCCAACATTTTGGGCTTCGCGGGTTAACTAATCCTTGACAGAAGGTCTTCGCAGTCACCGGTACAGAGTTGTAGAGTAGACTCTAATAATCAGTTTGTACACTCTAGGCTAGGCAAATGGTCAAGTAATTCAATGTGTTCAACACTCTAGAATACATTTCATCTCTTGTGGAGGCACTCCAGATGCTCTTATCGTACACAGACGCCGAGCACCATGAATTCTATTAGCGATTGCTCGTTGTGCTATCGGTTATATCCCTATCTGAGCCGCACTCTCACTAATGTCGCTTAGGGCGACGCAACGATAAGTTGCTTATTGGCAAAACCAACCACCAAGAGAAGGCACCAGACTCGAAGCCAGCTTGTGAAGTTGTGAAAATTGGACTGGCACACCCAACACTACTACTCGCCGACCGTGGCACTTCCGTCGAGGTAGAAATTCGATTAAGGACATCCTCTTTCTGCTTCGGCGACCACTTTCTTCCTGCCGCCATTGGACGGGAGGTAGAATGTGTTTTTGGTCGTCGTCGTCGTCGTCGTCGTAGTGCCATCTCTGCATCATCACGTCACACCACGATGATACACAGTCTTGAAAGTCAAACAAGCGTAAATTAATTTGGAGAGCTTCCGTCCCTGGTTCCGAAAAACCCGTCGCAAGAAGTGCGTATGCACGTGTGCTCTGGTGATACCACCACGTCTGGTGGCCACCAGATGGCGTCGGCTCTTCTGTGTCCCCACAGATGGACCCAAACTCTCGTAATCACGTCGCCAGGAAAAGGACATTTCCGCTATCAGGCCGTGTGACGATGGATGTCCGGTGTTGCGTTCCGGGGGAGGGAGGAGGCCAGGAAGCAACCTCCGGTCGTCAGTTGGCCGAGCGGATAACGTTAATTAATAGGAAGATCCGACGACGATACGCCGACGAGACAAACCGGGAACACACACATGGCGTTCGCTCCCTCTCTCTCTCTCTCTCTCTCTCTTCCTCCCTTGATATCCTTTCGGTTGCATCGTCCAACACACCGCAATAAGACAGTCAGGAGCGCGCGCACACACACGCACACACCCGGTTCCAAACGGTATCGAGAAACTTAATTATGTTGCTTGGCGTGGCTGGAGTTGACTTGACGAGGATCACGATAAGCTGCAAAAGTGTGGTGGTGATGAGCTGAACAGCTGAGTTCCGGATCAATTTCAATCCAAAACGAGTTGTTTGATCGAGGATGTGACCACGACGGTATGCGCGTAGTGCTGTATCGATAGTATGCTAAATCGATTATCCTTCCGTAGCCGCAGCGCAGTATTAGGGCTTGAATCATGCGTACCCTTATGTGAAGGCGTTAGTCGATATTACTAGAAGTCCTTTCGATCATTTTGCTGACTTAATAGATGTTTTGAAGCAATTCGTCCTTCGATACAAAATATTAAAAATACTAGTTGAACATCGCAAATTTGCTTTGAAATATGCTTTTAAAAGCTACTTTTAGGATGCTGTTTTACAGTTCAAGTCGTTTGAAGCAAAATCGATGTAAGGTAAAAAATAGTTACCTCACTTGCCGTATTCATCTTCGAATTATAATTGTGGCATCATTTAAACAATAAATTGGTCACGCAACAGTACACTTGATCCTGTGATGGGATTTCTACAAGGGATTCTATTGACCCAGAATCTGGAAAATAGGCCAATAAACCGGACAGTTGAGCCTCAATTCCTGCATTAAGATAGTCATATGGTTTATTAGATTATAAGTTAATCCCACAAAACTGACCAAGAATTGTTGAATAAATGATGCACAAACTAATCCACCATACCAATAGTTGCCAATATTCCTGGTCAATACACCTGGGTAACTGTATTACATTGCCTTCGATTTTATTAAAATCATGGATCGATGCATTGGATTTCGAAATTTTGATCCGGTTACAAATAATGAATTGCACGAAATGCACGCCGATGTGCATTATCGTGTTTCGTGCGCTTAACTACTCGCGACCCCAAAAACTCACCGCACCGATTAGATTTCATCGCATTAGAATGCGCAATCAAATCAACTACAGCATTCATTTCCAATTCCATCCAGAATTCCAAATAGAAAAAAAGAACCCCACCATCCCACCAAACGAGCATAAAAATGCAAAGCTAATCCATTGCGCTTATGATTCAATATGCCCACCCGAACAGCCCGTTCGAGATAACAAAGACCCGCCTGGGTGTGTGTGTGTGTGCGCATGAATGAACTTTTCGGCGGGGCCGGCAAAATATGAAGCATTTTCCAACCAATTTACCGCACCGCAAATACGTTGTGCTTTTGTGGGGTTGTGGGTTAGGTTAAAGGGGAGGCGATCCAAAATGGCGATTCTATTTCATGTAAAATAATTGACAAAAATCTAATTTCCTTTCGTTACGAGAATGGCCCCGGCCACACGCGCACCCGCGCCCTTCTCCCAATCCTTTCCACCACCTTCGCTTACCCTTCAACTGGTGCCGATCCTCGCATAAAATGCTCGTTTCGCGCCGTGCGTGGCGCTCCTCCTTTCCCTCAGTAGACCGGACAGTATAATGCTAATGAATATGTAAATACACTTTTTCGTTTGTTTTCTCTTCCTGCTGGCCCTTACCACCCCCCTCCAGACACCCGTTTTCCATAGAAATCACCCGCAAAACTCAATTTCGCGCCGCAGCATAACCCGAAAACGATTCCGAATCCCCCGGTGTAGCGCCCGGGGACTCCGGACGACGACATATGGGCCTCGCGTTCGCGATCTTGCGCGTTGCAAATGGCGGCCTGTTTGTGGCGAATTCTTCTCTCGTTAAATTCGAATAAAAATCTGCCGCACGGGTTCGGGAGATGGAATAAGTAGAGCCGATCAGAGACACGTTTCAGCCGAACAACGACGACAACGACGACGACGACGGCCGCTTACTGACCATACCGAACCAACCATACCGACGAATCCATCCGGGAATGGAAGCCTTCCTAACCCCTTTTTTCTTGCGGTTGAGGCTAAAAAGGGTGTGGCAGAGGCGCTCATGTGCGTTTGGGCCACGAGCACGTGTTTCTTTATAAATTATTTATAGAAGGCAGGAGAAAGAGAATTCAAGGTCTGCCTGCCGACGGAATGGTAGGGCAGAATCTATGATTTCCGGTCCCTGCAAAACCCCGGACCCGGACCCCGTTTACAGTTGGTTGGCGTTTGTATTGAGGCCGTACCACCATTGGTAGAAGCGAATCGATGGTCTTCTCGGAAATTAGGGATGACCCAAGATGTTTGACCATTTAAAATCAGGGCAATTTCTGTGTTCTTACAGCCAGGCGTTAGAGGATTCGAGGATTTGGAATACAAAAAGAAATTTTAAACGCAGAGAAGCTTCCATAGCTTTGATTCAACTAAATAAAAGTATTCAACGTGGACAAACTGTTGGCATAGGAGGGTTAGTTGAGTATAAACAGGGAGTATCCATTATTATTGAATCTAGTTTGTCGTCCATAACTGACGGAGCAACTGCAAATCATGAAGATCCTCCCAGGACCTGACTAGATTATTCAGGGAACGTTATGGTGTCATCTGTTGCACGGGATCCCTAAGGTTATGCTCAATTTTTTTCAGCTCTCTCTACAGACACACTTTACGAATTCATCCAAAGACACCTCGAGTCCCCAACCAGACTGTGACGCATGATGCGCAGAAAGTGCAGAAAGTGGAAAATCTGCACCCAAAGAAAAGAGAGAAACAAAACCGCCCAAGAATCAGACACCCCGGCGATAGCGACAACAACTGCTACAACAACTACAACACCGCCACCATGCCTTGCCTCGCTTGACGGCTCCACTCCTGCGCGTGCCTTGCTACTAATACTACTGCCATTCTCGGTGCTCGGAGTCATGTATCGTAGTCAGTAATCATGAATTTTAAATGCTTTATTATGAAATATTATCATCTGGAGCACGAAGCGAAGCGAAACTGGGGAGCAGAACTGGACTGCTCAACGTCTGCAACGCGATGAAAAGAAAGAACCCATAGAGCATGTGGGGGGACGCGACCACCAGCTCCGGGGTGGCGTTACTTTCTTCGCGATGATTTAAAGCTTTTGCTGCGGTGCCCATCTTCTGCTCCTGCTGCTGCTGCTGCTGCTCCTGCTGTAACTTCTACCAGTAGTCGCAGTTCCCTGCCCCAGGTGACTTGTGCAGGTGTTGCGCGTTAAGAAAGCAAAAAAAAAGAAAGACGAACTCTAAACACCCAAAGCGCCTTGTCTTTCACGGTAGCACACCTCCTGCTCCATACTCACACCACGGCGAGATCTGCACACGGGCAAAATAAATTTTAAAGAAAAGAACGAACCACAACCTCCTCGTCCTCCTCCTTCTCATGTACCTGCAAAACATCCACCAACAGGACGAGCGCCTTGATCTAATAGCCAACAGTGTTGGTCCCCAAACCGTGTGTAGGACCGCAATCATGATTGAAGGCGAAACTTTTCACGCATCACAAACCAGCACCAGCAGCAGCAACGGATGACGATCTTACGGCTTGTAGGGCAAAGCTTTTTACTTGGCTTGGGGGCGCGCACACACACGCCACCAAGTACACCCGGGCGCACACTAAATCCCTAAACTGTCTCGAAACAACCATCAGAAACAGAAGCTTTTCCTCTCGCTTCTGTGGCTTGGTTTTCAAAGAAGCCGAACGAAGCAACTGAAGCATAAGGTGGTGCTGCGGTCGCAACGCATGCGGTCGCGTACATCATCAGCCCAGCCAGCGTGACACCGAGACGAGCACAAACCGCGTGCTAAAGTTCGAATCCAACAAAAAGGGAACCGAAAAGCAGCAGCAGGGTCGTGGAAGCAAAAGTTATGCTACGCAGCAGCAACGGTACTGCAGAGAAGATCGCGAGCAGCCATAAAATGTGTGAGCTATGCTGGGGAAGCGAAATATGTAGAGAGCATTATTTATAATAAAACGATATTAAATCATTATTAAGATAAGAGCGCGCGCGCTGGTGATGCGGTTGGACTTGGGATGCAACTTTGCACTTGTGCTGGGCTGAGCAAATCTTGATTCTTTTCTCGTTCGTTCCCTCATAATTCCATGTTCCTGGCGGTGTGCTTTGTCCTGCTGGATACCTGCGCGTGAAGGAACAGTTTGGAGCTCCATTTTGTTGAAACTCACAAAACGGAGCGCGCGTTGTTCCGTGGAAAAACCACGAAGACAAATGGCAAATGGCCTACAACAGTGGAGCTGGTACCTGATCCTTTTAACTGGCCCTCTCTCTCTCTCTCTCTCTCTCTACTTTCAGGAACATCATCGAGCTAATGTCTTCATTTTCTTAGTCATTTCATAAATTTTATTTCCTCACGAAAATAGCTTTTCCACGGCCCAGGCCACCCATGATCGCGACTAGGCGCGACGCGCGAATGTCCATCGCATCGGTGTCCGCCGCGGTCGGAGTTTTAATATTCATAAACGCCGACACCACGCCGCCGGAAGCGCTTCAAGCGCCCTGAAACGCCCCAGCAACCCCGCGGATGACCACTTCCCGCGCACCAAACTCAAGACCTCCAGAGAAGCTGTTAATAGGTCGCTCGTTGTGGTCGCACTGTTAAAAATATGTTGAAAGAAGACCCGAGACCCAGAACCCAGAGCGCCACTAAAAGCTACTGTAATGAAGTTATTATTTGGAAGAAAAAAATAAACGAGAAAAAACCGAAATGAAACCAAACCAACTGAACAATTGCTCCGCAGCAAGGAAGTGGGGGATGATGGGGCCATGATTGGTGGTTTTTAATTGAATTGGCCCTTAAAGTGTCTTGCGCGACGCCTCACCGCTGCCAGCTGCTTCCCAGATCGCCATCGCCATTGCCATCGTCAGGCCATTGTGTGGCCCCGTCGAGCGAGCCGTTTTAACCATTTCACTAAACGGTTCCATTCGTCTCTTTGTCTGGCTTCGAGAGGGCTTCGCTTTACATAGACGACGCGAGGCGCACGAAGGGCGGGTGAGTTTAGGTCCCATTAAACATTAAACATGGGCGCGCGGTAGTAATGGTTTCGAATCATTAAGGCAGGTTCAGGGTTTACGCACGCAACTCCGCGGCTATTAGGTTTTAATCTATTTGATTATCATTTTTCTAAACTTTACTTGTGTTTGTGACAACACCGTACAGGCTCTCGAGACTCGAGTGTATCTGGTTTGATAAGCCTGAGGCATAACATTTCAATTATACGCCTTCCAGCCTTCAATTATGCTCGGTGCAAACGTTGATATTACTTGTTTTACGGTAATTGTTTGTTGTAGCCATACGTACACACAGGAACTGAATGTAGGACCAAATATTGAACGTCTAACTAGTCAGTTCCTTTTGAATAGTGATCGTTTACGAACTTTTGTCGTCAAAAATTTGTCATATTTCTGTAGTTTCTTAAGTTATAAATTAACACAACGTTACAGAGGTTGAGGTCACAATAGTTGAAAGACAAAACCCGAATTGGGATAGAAAACGAGGAGAATCTCTGTACACTTGGACTGAAGGAAAAGTTAAGCTTCTGTATGCTGACAGTAGCCGCAAATTTACCGAAAAGAATCTTCCAACTATTCCAAGCCAATAGCCCGAATTTCACTCCTAGGATTCTCAGATCCAAAACCAGGATCATCTCAATAGGTTCGATCCTGACCAATTTCCCATTCAAACAAGCCCATACACATTCAAACTATCTGTCAAACACCAACAACTGACAGAATGCATGAAGAGTCTTTAATTAACCACTACAGCAGCAGTATCGCAATTCAGGACACCAAAATGAAGACCGATGTGTGCACCACATCACCAGAAAGCGTTAAAAACACTTTCAAATTACGAATCTGTCTCTGAAGTTCCGAGCGGCCATTCCTGAAGAACGATTGAAAAGCTCGCGCGTTCACCTCGCTGGAACCATAACCAATCTATTTCAGCATCCTCTCTCCTATCATAGCCGTGCTCTGTACTCAGCAGGAGGTATAAAGATCGTTTCTTGCGGTGCGGTGCCAAAAACCACACAACACCCCCCCGTACGATAGTTCCGCGAAACGTTCCAATGTTCTCGATTTTCCATACCTTTTTTCTATCGTTTCATTCCCAACCTCTCTACCCCCATTGGCGCCCAAGTCCTAGCCAGTCAGTCAGTCAGTCAGTCTGATGAGGCTCGGCCGGTGCCAGAGTGAACCTTCGTGCGCTTCTCGCTCGTCGGGAGTTTTGATCGAAAAATCGTGATGCTGTCGGACTTGCACACACACACGCGCAACAACGATCGGTGGCCCTGTCGGGGGTTTTATGTTATTATTTTTAGAGTTATTGAAATCATTGCGAGCGCCTGTAGTACGCCTGCGAGATATAACATTTTATCATTTCCGACGGCCCTCGACCGGCATCGGCATTGGCTTACCGAAATTCCCGGCCCGAACCATGTGCACCTCAGCCTCAACGAGGGAGGGAGGCTAACGAGGAAAAGGGGGGGTGGGCACGGTAGGGGTAAGATATATGAAAAACTCGTGATCTGCCTGCCAGCCGCCTGCCAGGCGTTTGGGGCACGAAGCATCGAGGACCATCACACGCCATGCCACGCCATGCCGCCACTGAGCACGGCTAAGGCGCTCTCTCTCTTTCTCTTCCGATGCCTTCTCGCAATCTACTTTATAACCCCCCAGAGGGACGGGCTAGCGGGGAAGACTGGCAGAAAAGGCTGAAAAGGTTATAGGCGCTGCCCCGTCCCCAGAAGTTGCCAGTGTGATTCCTGTGCCATTCCAAGATTCCCACAACGCTCTCTGTCTGCGTGTATGTGTGTGTCGGTTGCCAACCAGATTCCCATGGTCTGGAGTCGCGAGCTCCCGTCCCGTGTTTCCATGTTTCTTTTATCCTGATGCGGTCATACCCCCCAGTGGACGGGGACCTGAGCCGAGAGCTACAAACAAGATACAATAAAGGATGCGGCCGGGAACGTTCCACTCTGTAATGCTTGATAAGACCAGTCCGGCCACAACCAAAGATACCCCGACCTAGTTCCGGTTGCATAACACGCTCCAGAGAGAGAGTCACTAGGTTCAGTGATCCTATGCCTATACTCGAAGGGCTGGGCGCGAAACAGACAAGACAAGAATTCTCCTTCTCCTGCTCCTCGGAACACTAGATAAGGGCACTGGAACTAATCATAATTTTCGCAGCTCCCTCTACGACCTTGGACCATGGGCAGGTCGTCCGCGGGGTCCAGATCACGCTAATCGGATTACCGAACAACGGGCGTCGTTGTGTCCCGGGGACCTGAGAACCTTTGGTACAACTACACTTGGGTACGACGACGGCGCCGCCGCCTGGTGCTCTGAACCCGGGGTGACAAAATCGATAATTACATTTTTGCCAATTACCGGAAGCGCCTTCGGGGCCTCCCGGGCCCGACCGAATTGACCGAGGGACAAGGCACTGGCGAGTAAGCGCCGAGATACACAAGATTGTCAAATTAGTTTTCGGGAGGCCTATTTGCAGCGCCATCATTTTGGGGCAGGCCGAAGTCGGAGGGCTTCTGTTGCGAGAGGTGTTAATGAGCTTCCCGGGAGTGAAGTGGAGCGAGGTGCCGGGTGAAGTCTGCAAATGATGAAGACGACGCAATCGTGTATACAATCATAGGGCCACACCATAACATGACTCCCGCAGGAGTCAGGGTATAGTGATTAGAGTGCTCGACGCCTTCGCCGTCTTTATGATCGGGCTTATGAGTATTTTCTGGGGTGTGGGATGATTATGTTCTAATTGTGCAACAAGAGCCGGTGCCTAAGCTTATTAAAACACCTTTGCTGGGCTTTATATTTGAGAGAATTGTTTCCTTGAGTCAATACTCACTTCTGGTATTTGCTTGATGAAGATTAAAAGCTCTACATCGTTGAGATCGCGTTTCGACGGCTTTAAGTACAAGTTTTGGGCAGTTACGATGGAGCAGTTCCCCGAAAATGGGATGGTCCGCAGAACGTATTCATCAAGCAATCTATCACCTGCAGACTCTTGTCTTGCTGCCGTAAGGTCCACTCCATTGGTACTGCAAAGGCAGAGAGTAGGAAATTTTGCCAAATCGGTCTACATCGGCTTGCCAGGGAAACATCCAGCTAAAACATCCGCCCAAAACAAACACAACTACATGACACATCCATTACCACCTCACACACGTGCCGCGCTCGATTGGTCGTTTTCGGTTTAGCAGAAGGTCGGTTAGTCGGGTTCTCGGGTATGGGATTCCATTCCATGGTACAGGCCATTCCATAATGCTGTCAAATTATTCGGAAAAGTTTAGCAAACGGAAAACTTCTTCGAACGACGGTTCCTTGCCCGCCGTGGTGGGACTGTATTTCGCCGCCAAAAAAAAAAACCAGCCGAATGTCCTCCTGCCAGGTACGACAGAGAGAGAGAGAGAGGAACAACTTTCAGCCCTGGCGAAACCGTTTAAAACTTTCCCACCAACGCTGCAGCAGTGGCCGGAAAAAAAACCTTAAGAAATCCAACTAAGTACAAAGAGAGAGAGAGAGAGAAAGAAAGGACTGAGGCTGATTTTTTGTTTCACGCAAAACGGAAGAACTCTCTCTCTCTCCAGTGAGGCTCACACGAAGTCGCGAAAAAGGTCATTGTCGTCCATGCCCAGGAAGCCCGGACAGGAACTTTCTTCTTCTGCTGCTGCCGGATCCCCGGGAAGTTGAACGCTTAGTGAAACGAATCGATCCTCGATAGGTAGCCAGCAAAGACACACGTTTTTCATGATCGAAACTTGGACCTTATAGGACGTGGATTCTACTCCTACCTCCCTTAGATAAAGATCCCCGGGAGAATCTTCTGCGGAACTATCACTTTCTTGTAGTTTTGCAAACAGAAAGCACACAAAAAAAAACGAAGGAAACTTCTTACCGAACACAGCCACAGTACCGACAGTATTGCAGACGAAGAACAACCCAAGTCTCATTATCGATTACAGATCGAACATACCGAACACGCTTGCGTCCCTCCCCGGGTACATACGTATCCTGTCAAATTGGGGCGCATGGAAACATACCTGCAACGGAAAGGAGATAGAAAATGGAAAGAAACAGTTATAAAATGTCACAGAATATTATAAATTCTCATCGAACGGACGAACGAACGGCTGAACGAACGAATGAAAAGCACGGCCTGAAGTACGCAAATATGCTGCTTAATGATGTAATGTGCAGGTTTTCAGCATGATGTGAAGGCCGTGCATAATAAGAAAAACAAGAAAAAAAACCCGAGAATTGAGACTTTGCGACGAAGAATTATGCGATCAATTAGGGCTGGTCGACGATGTCGCAGTGATTTATTAACGCAAAAATGCGTACCACACACACACACATACATCTCTCTTTCTCTCTCTCTTGCGTAATGCTGGCCGCCCAGTCCGGGCCACTGATTATCCTTGGGTAGAGAGGGAGTGAGAAAATTCAATGTTTTTATGAATATTAATTTATGGTAAGTCAATGCAAATGCCCAGGTATGGTAGCAGCTGGTGCTGGTGGTAGCAACCAGTGTGTGTGTGTGTGCACAGACCTCAGCGTAATGATGGTAAACACGCGAACGCAATGTCGCGCAAAGGATGGATACGAGGCATACGCGCATGCCTTCTCCTCCGACACTGATACCGCACTGTGGCAGCATCACAGCAGCAGCAGCAGCAGCAGCAGCAGCAGCAGCAGCAGCAGCAGCATCGTTGATCATACCTCTCCCTTGGATCTTTATTCATTTTTATGTTGAAATCACACAGAAACACCAAGGTAGAAGAGAGAGGGAGCGACAGAGAGAGGGACATCGTGGTGGATTCCCGCGGTTTATGCCCGGTTTGGAAAAAAGAAGAAGGCAGTCGGAACCGTTAATTAAAAGTGACAGCTTACTCACGGGATCGCATTTCGTGCAAAACTGTGGTTTCCTTCGGTGTTCGAAATCAGAAAAGGAAAAGGGATTGGCCCCGGGGGGGGGGGGGGAGGTCCAGCCAGCGGGATGTCATGTGTGTGTGTGTGTGTGTGACGTGAGATTATCGTTCGAGCTGGTTGTGGTTTGTGTAATGCATTACATCATCAAAGAGAGGATTGGGGCAACCTGTGGTGCCAAAGATCAAGCGGCCATTCGATGCACGGCTTATTACTTGAGCTGTTCGTGAGGGTTCCCCGTCTGTTGTCCTTTAATCACATCTCGTTTGTTCGCTGCCAAGACTTTTGGACAAATTTGTACGAGCTCATATTACCGACCTGAGCAGTAAAATCGAAGAAATCGACAAACAACTGCTACAAATAACCCAAAAGGGTATATAAAATGTAGCAACAAACTTCCAGCAACACAACAGCAACAACAGCAGCAGTTACACTACGGCACAACATTGTAACTGTACTAACTGAACCCGATTGATTGCACGGAAAACTGTCTCCGGCACAAGCCGTTAGCAAATAGACCATCAGCCCCAGTCAGGCAGCCAGGCAGCCAGCACTCTTCCGGCCAGTAATGCTCAGCAGCTGGCGTAGCTCTGGTAACTGGCGAGAAAAATCGCCCATCGATCGAAGAAAAATGGCACAATTTAACCATTTCCAAGGAGCGCAAGGAAGGAAGGAAAAAGAAAACGGTAGAGTAGCAGCACCAGCTGCAACAGCAAAGTGCACTGGCCCCCAAGAGTCGGTGCTCTGTGTGTGTGTGTGATTGGACACCATGCGGTGCAGAACACAAGACGCGCAGCGCAACGCAATCGAATGCACTTCCAAGGCGGTGGTGGTCGTCGTCTTGTACCGCAAAACACGTTTTCGTTCGACGAAACGTACCGGGAACCGAGATTCGACTTCTTTCGTGCTTTCGTGCCTCAAGGCACTCAAGGGGGAGGAGGGAAGGAAGCATGAAAAGTTTCTGCGGCTGCAACACCAACGCTTCGCACAGGAAGGAAGGCTTAATCCCGATCCCGGGCGTTAGGAGGCAATCATTTACTTGTCTATTATTCAATTAGTTTTCCATTGAACCAGCGGACGAACACGAACACGAACGCGAACACGGACACGGACAGGGAATGTTTCTCGGCGTTCGGTAAATCCGGTGCAGTGTTGGCACACTGATTGCACCGCGGCCTGCGCATGGCATGGCCAAGTCGTGAGCAGTGAGCGGGACCGCAAATCGTGAAAATGCAAGCGCAAGAAACAGTGCCGTTTGATGTGCTCCAATTTATCCGCTCTGTATATTTTTTTTATTACAAACTTGCGGCTTCAGTTTGCTGAGGCTTGGACTTGGACTTGAAAAGTTGGAGCACTTTAACTTTGAGAAAAGGGCCTTTAAAGTTAGAGGGTGAAGATCGTTTAGGTATGAGGAGAGTAAACAATCTAGATTCAGAAATCGCCTTAGAGGGAACTTAGGACACTTCAGGAGATCAAGGAAGTAAGTTATAGGAACGAAGTGAAGGTAGTTATGATGGAATAGGAATATTTTCCAATCGCTGTTTTCATGGCGCGAAACTAGCAAAACCGATTTGAAAGGCATATCCTCCAGTCCATTACGAATTTACAGTATGAAAAAAAGTTATCTAAAAAAAAGTTTAAAAGGCTCTTTGTCCAAACTCCAATAATTTAAGCGATACAGCCATGAATAGGGTTTAAAAAGATGCAATTGATATAAAATAAGCCACGTGCATCGTTGAAATGCGGAGAAAAAATGATTATATTATTATTTTGAAGTGAAAACTCTCTATTTACTTCATATATGTGGAAAATAGGCTTCAGATACGCATTCTAAAAGGCTTCATGATTCATGATTCCATTGATTAATCATAAAATTTGGAATTGTAATGTTGAACAATTGAAATATGTTCATTAGCAAGCGATCATTTTGGTATGGCATACACATTGCTCGATAAGAATCAATTCGAAAAATCTGGTTGATTTTGGGGAGTAAATTTAATTAACATGGAACCATAAAAGCAGCTTATTATTGCAAGGGATTGTAACTAATTGGTAAAAACAAAGGTACCAGAAATATCTACTATTGTGATAGAATTAATGTGAAGATGACAAGATTTTTTATTGCAAGCGATGGAGATGATGTGTATTATTAAACATGACAAACAGGTAAAGGTGGACCTAAGAATATAACGGTGTGCAATAAGAAGTACGGAATTCGCACACCAATATTCACGAATTAAACAAACCTTAGCGTGACATTCAAAAATCAACAGATGATACATGTTTTGAGAAAAAATTTCCCAAAAGAACACACCATCGCCACAGAAGTGCGCAAACCATCCACAACAAGGAAATCACTGCCAGTGCCAGAAGCCATTATCTTCCAAAAAACATAGCACACACACACCGACACACAGTGTGCAAACAATGCACGGATCGAAGGGACACACAATAAAGTGAAAAGCCCGACGGAGGGTAACTCCTGGCGCGGCAGACGAATAAATTTCCCAATTATTCGCTTCCATCGCGTGTATCGATCGATCAAGAGGAGTGGCGGGGGTCCGGAGGTGGACCGGTGACCGCGCGCTCGTACCAAGCATAATAATGTCGCCCTCGGTCATAAAATATTCAATCGAATTTGTGTCCGGCAAAGCGCCGGTGGTGACCCGCAAACCTGCTTTTCCCGGGCCATCAACCCCCTGGCTGCTGCTGGTGCTCCTGCTGCTGGTGCTAATGTTTTTCCTTTCGATCGTGGAATACCAATCATCTGGTACCTCGCAGCGCACGGGGCGGTTGGTTGGTGGAAGGAAGGGAGAAACGCAAGAGTGAAAGAAAAACCAAAAAAAAACCAAAAGCAGATGACTCCGGGGGTTTCGGGTTTGCCGGCCGAGGCCGACAATGGTTTGCGATTATGCACTTTTGTGTGCAGCGCGCGCAGGATGCACATCATGCGAAAAAAAATCCCAGCCTTTTATTTTTGCCACCCTTTGTGTGTGTGTGTATATGTGTGTATTGTAGTGCCATCGCCAAAAAAGTATTTCAATTTTCAAAGACCGAAAAGTGTCCCCAAGGCACCGGCAGCGTGGCCTGCGAAACGCACCGAATGTACATTATTATTGCAATAAAACTGCATTAATGGGACACTCGACCCCGCGCCGCACACGCCACCGGAGGATGGACACGAGCCCCTCCAAACGCACAGTCCTCGCAGACCCTTTGTGCGGGCGGGTGGGCGTTTGGAGGAAAATTGATTTTTAAAATTTATTGTCTTGGAAATTTCCGCTTTTTGGAGCGAACTCGAAAAGCACGTTTGCTGGAGCGAAATTAATGAGTTTCATGAGGGTTCCCGGACCAGGACGACCCCCACGCCACCGGACCTCGACGTTGGTCACCAGTTTTATGTGTCCTCTGTCGCGCTCTCTCTCTGCCTCGTGGACCATTTGGCTGGGAGGATACTTTCCAGGACAAAGTTTGATCACGGAAAAGTGAGGTCAGTGGGATGTAAAATTAATTTTCACATTCACGGCAACGGTGGTGTCGCTGACGGTGAAAGCCGCAGCTGAAGCGTAACTTATGGGGGGGACCAGAGGGAGCCAAATAAATCCCACGACCCTCAGAATACCACGTGGATGCTAATGAACGCACTGTCGGTCGGTCACACGTTGCATTTGCTCCAAGTTGTAGTTGGAACGATAATGGAACAAAATGTAGCGACAAACGCACATACAGGGGTCAACTCCTGCGGCTAGGGATAAACTGAGAGTAGAATAGACTTATTAGCGTCCT
>NC_064875.1:25993438-25998438 GCF_943734745.1 Anopheles darlingi | reverse complement strand
TATTTATGGGGCTAATTCTTCCTATTGACTAATTACTTCCGTGAGCGATAGTGTCTCGTACTACTCAGCACAGGACGTATTCATACTCGCCAGGTTTCAAACACCAGGATCATGCCGTCAATGTCGACACCGGAGACCAGAGTCTTAAATGCATACCGGTGCGAAAATCTGTTGGCAATCCTCTTCTAGCAAACTTACACCACCATCGTGATATACCTGAGAGCTGCAAGGAGGAACAGTGTCGCTTACAAGCCGCCAGAAATTACCCTCCCGTTGCTGGTGGAGAAAATTGTCGAAAGTTTCGCAAATTCCTGTATCCCCTTTACACTGCTCATCTCCTTGTAACATCTTGAACCAAATACTGCCACCGAAAAACATCAGGCCTTTTGATAAGACTTGGGGCGTGAGCGTGCGCGCGCGCGCGCCTTCACCTACACCTACCGGAGGAGGATAACATCAAACGGAAACGTTGCTTATGAGTGATACTACCGCTTACGAACGGGACGAACGACGACAAAACGGTGGAGCGCAGGTGTTCCCGGTGCGGTTTGAAGACATTCGAGCACCACCGCTCGTCTGCACCTGGTACCTGACCGAAACCAAAAGTGATTACAAGCGAAACCGAGTTCCTACGGTTCCGTTACACACACACACACACGCACACGACGCACGTATACAAGGTTGATACTTCGTCGCCCTTTTCCCCCATTCGGGGAAAGGTCAGAGGACCGCCAGGACAGAGGCTGTGCCAGGGATCAGAGGACAACACAACCTATCCCCGAAACCCGAAAGGTTCACCACCACTCTGCCCCGTGCCAATTTGTGACGTGACGTAAAGCAAATGAAGCTCGCAACAGCAGCAACCACGACTGCTGTTGCTTTGATGTTGATGCCCTGTTCTACTACCGCTTCTGGGCACTTGTGCGTAAGGTGTGTGTGTGTGTGTGTGTGTGTGTGTGTGTGTGTGTGTGTGTGTGTGTGTGTGTGTGTGTGTGTGTGTGTGTGTGTGTGTGTGTGTGTGAGTGTGTAAGAGGTAGAAGCAAACGCAAACGATGTGGTTTTGGCACTAAATTTGCTGATTTATGCTACACTCCCTTCTTCCCTTTACCATCACGGAGTCCTGGTGGTGATGATAAGCGGTATCCTTTCAAGAAACAACCGGCAAATGCTTCTTTTGGGGAGGTGGGGATCGCTGACGAGAAGAAGAAGGTTGTCTGATCTTTCTGATCTCTGTTGGGTAAGTAATAAGTATAAGGGCGGGTACAGGTAACACATGATGATACAGTTCATCTCATCTCAATTTTTGGGTGGGAAGACGCTTCAGAGACGTGTTCTAAATTGAAAACTGCCTTTCCCCTTTTCGTCCTATCACTACGCTAGACATATCAAGTCAGCCATGGCAGTCGCTTGCCTTCGAAGCGGCAAGGTAGAAGCAGAAGCAGAAGAAGTGAATATCAATTATAAGTAAATGCCTCTTCTTCCGTTACTCCATAATTCAATCCATGCAGCATTCGAGGTTGAATCGCTTTGTAACAATTAAACTGGCGTACCACCACCACCACCACCACCACCACCACCACCACCACATCCATAATGCGATGCGCGTTTCAGGTCGTAATTGTGTTACAATCAATCGCGATTGCCGCATACCGCGGGCCCTTTGAAGCTTTTGTTGTCTGTTTCGCAACGCCCGGAGCCCTCACAGATTGCACTTCCTCCCGTGCATTTCGAGGGACAGAGGAGCAGCTCATTAATTACGAATGGCGGGTGGCGAGTGCTTTCGGAACCCAAAATCGATTGCAATGCGCACTGTTGCTGTTGTTGTAGCTGCAGTCTCGTCATCAACGACACCGGACATGGTCACACTGTGATGGTAACATTACAGCACACCGGTAATGCCGGTCGACGAGAACGACGACACGGAACACTATAGTGTCGTAGTGTCAGCACCGTGCCGCGATGAGTCACTGACCAACAACAAGTGCATCCGGTTGTCGTCACGCCAGCCAGCAACACGCCAGCATTTGCGTTGCTGCAACTGCCGTTAGGTCTCGCGTGGTGAGGAAGAGAGGAACAGAGGGGAGTGAAACAATGAAATAGGCGGTGGTGGGTGGGTTACGCTAGTGAGGTGCATACATACATCATCACCACCGCATCGCGAGCAGCCGAAGCGAAAGAATGCACCGCAATGTCTGGCGGTTTGCGGTGGTGGCAAAGTGATCAATGGATCTGGGACTACTTGTTTCCCATCATCATCACCATCATCATCATCATCATCATCATCATCATGCACTATCAACGCGATTGCTGCGCACACTGCATCAACTACTGCACCAGCATTCCGACGATCAATCGGCACCGACCGCTAGAGGATCGCGCCTTAGGGAGCGAGAAGTGAATGCAGTTTGGCATTGGAAAGGCATTGTTGCTGTCCATTAAATAGGCACAAATCATTTTTCATCCCCCCACTCCTTGCTCCGTAACCACTACTACTCCTTCACAGTCCGTTAGTAATGGTCGGCGCTAATGCACCGCCACTAGTTCATTACCGCGTGCGATGGGACGTTATCATTGCGTCGACGAATTCGAAGCGCGAATGCAACCGAAACCAAGGGAGACCGAAATCCGGGAGGGATTAGCATACACGATTGGCAAATTTGTGCAACAAATGAGCAGCAGCAGCAGCAACAGAGGCATCGCGGATCAAACGAGCGCGGCGCCAGATATCTCCGCAAAGGCAAAGGCGAGCTACTCCCAAAAAGTTCGAAGACGAAGAGAACCATTTAGCTGGACGCGACGATCCACTTCGCATTCCTTGGATTCTGAGGCCCTCCGCCTCTCTCTCTCTCTCTCTCTCTCTATAATTCGATGGCTTTTAATTAGCAATACGTTAGCTCGTTCGCTCGCGTTTGCTCGCGAGGAGTTGAACGTCGCCGGAGGATACGACGACACTTAATCCCGCGATATCCCGAGGATGGTGGACATTTCGTTTTATTTTTATGATATTACCACACCGGCCTGGCTGGAAATATCAAAAACCATTCCACCAGCAGCAGCAGCAGCAGCAGCAGACTCCACGATTCGCAGTCTCGTCTTTTTGTTTTGCCACGAGGACTGCGAAGGTCAAAGTAACGAAAGTTCAGGTATTTCTCCTCTTCCACTGGCGCAAAAAGCGTAAAGCGTATGCCCCCTCCACGCCGATGGACCTTTTAGAAAGCCTCGTGATAGCGTGGAAGTTGGAGGATCCGATCGTTGAAGTCGACGATCACGAGGGAGTCAAATGAAATATATGTGTGCGGAGATTATAAACGCGACGAGCAATGCGTTGCTGCGTCGATCGCGTCGTCGATTGCGAACGATGCTTTGCGATTGATCTTGCGGTCTGCATTCACGTGCAGCCCGGGAAAAGAGAGAAGCAGCAAAAACAAAACCAAACCCCCCAAAAAAAAACGAAACTCCTCCAAAACGTCGATCGTTGAAATGAAAGCATAGCGTAGCGGCCAATGGGATGCCGAACGGATGAGCCACCAGCTCGGCCACACGACGGAGCAAATGCGAGGTTTATCCTCCACGCAAAGCATCATCACCATCATCCTTCCTTCCTTCCTTCCTTCTACTCGCGGTAATCAACCGCGATTTCGCCCCGGCAACCGTGTGATCCCGTAGGGGTCGCAAATTAAATGGCCGGCTCCGGCCCGGGCGCAATCGGCAGAAAATCGATGTTGCTGGCCGAAGTGGCCGCAAAAAAAAAACCACAACGGCTTTAAAAGAGCGAATCGGATGAAGTAGTGAGGTAAAGGAGAATGGAACGCACAGCTGCGCACGGTAAAAGCAGCCTCAGCAGCAGCAGCAGCAGCGACAAACGTTTCTTCCGTTTCTGTCGCTTCTTGCAGCCACCGTCTCCAACGAAGGGAACGGCAGCGGGAAAGAAACAAATTCAGCTTAATTGGATTAAGCCGCGACGCGACAGACCCCCAGAAACATAGATAGAGAGAGAGTAAGAAAGAGAGACAGTGAGGTAGCTCTTGGTTTGCTCTTGATCGTTGCATAAAAGAACGGTTTATGGACCGAACCGACCGCCGAGATTTCGCGGACTTCTCGGGATCTCCGCGCTGCGCTTGTGCTAACTACTGCGCGCACAGTGGGTGCCATCGGTGGACATTATCATTCAATCGTGTTCGCGCCAATTTATGGCCCAAGTTGGAGTCCAACTCCCAGATGATCGCAACTGCCACATAGTCACCTCAATCATGCTTTTGGATTTTTACTCACCCAAAAAGAAAAGAAAAAAAAACGGCAGGCAAAAGGATTTGAAAACAGAAATTAGTTTTCTGCTTCGGATTCTGTCGAAATCCCGGTGGAGCAATCGCAACGCTGCCGATGCCGATTGTCCACATTAATGCTTAATGGTGTAGCAGCAACAGCAGCAGCCGGCTGGCCGACCGGCCGGCCGGCCGGGTTCTTGTGTTCTTGCGAGCGAGAACACCGTCGCCACCGAAAAGCGAAACATATAAAATCCATTATCAGATCCACAACAAGTACCTTCACCGACTAGGACCGCAGGGCATCGAGGTGGTATCGAGAGAGGCCTCTGCCTCTGTATCACGACGACCAGTGGACACAAACACGATTTACTACCGCGGACCGCACTGGACCGCGGATTTTATGCACCCTTTCTCCGAGCCGACCCGACCCGAACGAAGAATGATCTCATCTCACTCTCCTCGTTGGCGAATCTCGGAACTCCCGCCGTGGACGGACGCGGATGATCCGCGTGTTATACGATACGTAATTATTCATGTTATCATCCGCTGTCATTGGAAGATCAATTCCCGAACCGAACCGAAACCGAGCCGCGAGTTCAAGGGCCAGAAAAGAAGCAGCAGCAGCAGCAACAGCATTGGTTGGTCATAAAACATTCGGGAGTGTTTAATTCCTGGAAACCAAAAGTTGATCTTCGTGGTACACCACAAAAGAAGACAGCGAAGGAGGGAGAAGAA
>NC_064875.1:25938438-25990938 GCF_943734745.1 Anopheles darlingi | reverse complement strand
ACGAGAACAGATTACTCTTCTCTCGACGAGAGAATCGAACCATTGCTCTCATGATCATTAGCAGATGACCCAACCAACTGCACTATACTGAGATTCGATTCTCATTGTATCGCTTTAACATTGACTTAAAGATGATAGCCGCTCGCTGCTGTAATGACTTCGGTCTCCACGACACCGATACCAGGGCAGGTTGCCGTCGGCCAGAGAGTCAATCTATAATAAGGGCCTGGTTCGCTGCATATCATAAGCAATCTAGGAACTGCCCCACGCTATTCAAATGCTAAAAATGCACAAAACACACAAACCAACGGCACCTGCCCTGCTTCTGCTGCTGCTGCTTCGTCGCCTAAAGGCCACATTTACATAAAACCAAATTCTCCTTTTGGAAGCTAGAGCACGCGGACGAGATGACTTCCCACACGCGGGGTCTCTCTGCTTTGGTCGCGACCGCGCCGCATCGTTACATAACACTTCTCGAGCTCTCGTTGGCTGTGGCTTTTCCACGCTTTTCCACCAGATCAACGAAACGGAGGGACGGGGGACCTGTCAGTCAGCATGTGCGCTACATCGTGCACAACACATACAATACACATACACGTATCCGCGGGCGCATTGACCACACGGAGTCAAACCGAGCAGCTAACCAGCAGCAGCAGCAGCAGCAGCAGTTCCAAAGCTCTCGCGCTTCAACCTCTCCAGAGTCAAAGCCAAAAAGCTTGCATAGCACCCAGCTCTCCCCCTCACCCCATTTCCCGGCAGCATAATTTATTCTTCGTTAACAATAATCAAATAAAGAAAAGCGTCGGAAGAGGGAGGGAAGGGGAACGGAAGAAATCGCTCGCTCCATTCTACCGCTACTACTCTCCCCTCCTCGTCGGCTAGCGCTTTGGCCAACCGGAAACTTATCTGCCTTTGTCGATCTTTCGGTCTATTTTCCAACCCGGTCTCCGAAAACCGAATGGAACCAACTCCAAACTCTCTCCTCCCGCCTCCTTCTACCACCGCAAAAAAGCCACCCGAAAACCACAAGCATAATAAATACTTCTCCATGGCCCAAGACGCATTCAGCCAAGAGGCGCGCTTTCGTTCGGCATCGGAATCATTTTACCATAGAATATTAAAAACACATTAAAACAGTATGTCTCTCCACCCTTCGGTACCGTACCACCGCCCGTTCGGCCGACAAACTTGGCGGGGAGCTCCCCCATAAAGGCAGACGACGCATACAAAAGCAGCGCCCTTTTGCCTTCTTTCTCTGTTTGGGAAACCATTTCCAATTGGGGAGAGATCGCAGGAGGCTGCGGTAAGGGTGACGTGCGAGACGTGCGCACAGCCGACTACGACGACGACGACGACGACGAACTGTTTGGCCCTTTTCATTTTTCTCACCATAAATTATGGGCGGTAGAAAGCGGAAAATATTTTGATTACATTACCGAAACCCACTCACCACCAAAGCACCAGCAACCAGCCCTTTGCAGAAGAAGAGTGTCACCGAGGAGAGAGAGATAGTACACAGATTGGAGCACATTACACATTACACATCTGAGCCGAGACGATGGTGACATACGAGAATATTGTCGTTCCACAGGCGAAGGAAAGCCGCTCAATTTGGTTACGGTTCAACCGACCGGAAATGCTGCCACCACCATCGGCCCTCGGCACAAATCGGTTCCAAGCTTACGGCGTTAATTTGTAGCAGACTCTCTTCCCTCGCGATATCCACGACACTCGACTGCTCGAACCAAGTTACCCGGGCCGGAGTTATAAATTAAATTTGGAATATGCAATTTTTCATTCCGCGGGCAATCGGAGGAATTTCGCCTACGTAGAGTGGTGGTGGTGGTGGTTGCGGGCAGGAAGCAGAGCTTTTCAATAGCGAGCGCGCGAGACAGGCACTGATAACAACCCAGGCCCTGGCTGGCTGGCAGGAGTTGGGAAAAATTAAAATATTCTCCTCGGAAGCGGCCATTGTGTACACTAATAATAGTTCGCGTGGTTCGCGCATTTCCTTCGAGGCTCCAAAAGCTTTTCGTGCTTGAACTTCGGATGCCAGCATAGAACACGCACACAGTGGCTCTAGGAGCTAGGCATCAGGTCTGCAGAATACTGGAGATATTCTGCAGAACACCAGAAGAAGCGGACGAAAGCGTAGGATCGATGAAAATCATTTAACTTTTTAATGAATAAATTTTACCACCTTCTCTATCTCTCCACGCCATGCGCTCTCTCTCTCTCTCTCACACTCTACTAGACTTTTTCCCGTAAATAAGTTGCTCCCGGAAGCACTCGAGCTCGCAAAGCAAAGCAAGCGAGGCTCGAGATAACGCACATCACGCGAGGAGGATGGAGGTCGCATCCTGGAATAGAATAGACAAACGTCGACGTGACTGAGCAGAAAAAAGTGTTGCTGCCTCCTCGGTACAGGCCAGGGCCTGGGCACCTTTCCAAGCTCCGGACTACTGTATGAAGTTCCAGAACTTTGTCCTCACGACTAAGACCGTGAGCCTGCGAGAGCCTCTCAGTGGTGATAATGAACGAACTTCACGTTTTTTTCTTCGCCGAATTAAGACACTCTCCCTCTAGTGACGCCCAACACGAATGTGTTTGAATTGTAAATGAAAACACCTACACCGCATCTCCTTGCTCTGTACATTTCGCTGATTTGACGCAAAAATAGGTTTTTATCTATTCATTAGGGAGTCGCTGCACGAAGTTCCGCAATCCGGGCGAGCGAGTGGGAGCCACATCACAGAGGCGCGACCGGACGGAAGAATAATTTTTCGTCATATTTCAGAGCTGATTAGTGTTCGTGGTGGTGTCGATGTGGCTGCCGAATTCGGTCTAGTATGCGGACTAGGTAGCGGCAACTTCCGTCCAAACCGGGTCGAGGTGTCTGCATTATTTATGGAGTATCTTTGCTCTCTGCTTTCACTCGCGTTCGCGTCACCGTTTTGTGCAGGAGATGATGATTTAGTTTTGATGCTCCTTGGGGCCTATGTTTTTGCTTTGTTGTTCTCCCTGCGAGCGAACGGGAGTAATTCGATTGAGACACTTCCACCGTGACATCACCACAGGCGCTACGCACAGACGAGTAATGCGTAACAGCTAGAACACAGTGTCACAACCACCAACCAGCACACAGCTGGTTAGCCTTGATGATGTGATAAACAGACAAATCATTTGCAATCGAGCATGGCACGCGCCGGGGGAACCACCAGAAGCAGAAGATGTCATGTCGCAAACAGGTCGGTCCAATGTCCCGTCCCCCCCCAAGGAGCACTTTGCTTGCTGACGAACCCGAAATAAGCTGCATCGAAAATTTAAATTTCGTGAATATCTTTGCATAAGTACCGCAGATCTCTTGTGTCAGGGGGCTAGGGGCCAGGGGCAGTTCACAGCTTAGTAGCTTAGTCGCTTGTCGGTACTAAAGTGCCGCGAGGTGTGGCGGTGGCGATGATGTTGAGCAAATTTGATAGCTCGCTGTCAGTGGCTGGAGTTGCCCGCGCCACCCGAAATTTCTTTCACTTTCAGGTCACCGAACACAGGGCACACACAGGGGGTCTATTGCTGCTGACTTCCTTGCTTGCTTGCTTGCGCTGCACTTGACTCATGTGCGGCTTAGTGCCACTCGATTGGCTCGATTGTAATGTGTGTCTAATCGCTTATCTTGCAGCTGGCGTCCGTCAGACACGGTGGATGTTAGTCATGTGCACAATTCGTCAACCGTACCCTCACCGGGAACGAACGATCAGTTACGGTACATTACTTCGTGATAAGATCTTGCCAATGTGTCACAGCCGAGGGTGTGCCGAGAGAACGGCTATTCTTGATGAATAATGTACTACCGCCGTGCGGAACACTTGGCAAACAGATGGTGTTGTTCGCGTGAAATGTGATTACATCATCATCATCGCCATCGTCGTCGTCGTTGTCGTCACCACCGCTTCCACCAGGTGCGCCCTCGACGACGACGACGACGACGACGTTGAAAGATAACGATCATCGTCGGCGACCTCATTCGTCTCCTTTGCCCATCGCTGCATTGGCAACTGGTACCGCCATTTAACACCTTCGATTCCACACAATTGAACAATGTCGCGGCTGTACGCTGTTTACGGTTAAGTGTTTCTGTGGAGGAGGAAATGGAATTTGCCGATTTGCTGATTTGTTGGTAGCCACGGCAGGCAGGTGAGGATTTGAATTTATTGCCCAGCAAAGGCGTTTCAAGAAGTCCTGTTGAAAGTTATTTGAAATCGGCAATCGGCTTGAGTACAATACAGATTTCACTTTCCAAGAAACTTCCTTGGATCCAGCGACACTATACTATAATTGACTTTCATTTAGGGGGAAGACCTCTTACTTGCTGCATTCCTCCTGTACTCTCCAGCACAGACTTGCTAAGTGATACGTGGTGCGTTCGCAAACCGATACTAACACCACTTGGCAATCGCGGAATGTAATACTGCGGCAATGGTTGCAAAGACTTACTCAACGCCACCGCCATGCCATGTCAAATGCCATTCCCTAGTAAGTGGCATCAGGCTGCCAAAGCCAAAGGCTAACCTCTCATCTCCTCCTTCTCTAATCCGCTGACACTGCTACGCTCTAGAGAACGATCAACTTCAAGGCATCGTCGTGTGAGGATCGTCACCATACAACACTATCACCGCCGTCGCCGCCGACGCCACCGCCGAATGATTAATCTGTTTGTCTGGATTTGCGCAAATCGCAAACGCTACGCATCGTCGCGAACACGGGACCACGAGATTGGCCGGCGCACACACTACACCAGACCACCACGGGAGCATTCATCGTCGAGGGCACTAGAGAAGCTGACGAGCTCCTCGGCTCGGCATCGGCATCGGCTTCGGCGGAATGCACATTGTCACCACCGCGAAGGGGGCGGTGCGGTGCGTGTAGCGGGGAGTTCGGTCACGCGTTGCATGATCACGGTAAGTGATGAATGCCGTTGCGGACCGTTGCATTTTAACACAGTCGGTCCCAGTCCAAAGGGCCTCAAGGGAATTCGTTTTACATTTGTTTCCGTCCGTCGAGGGAAGAAAGTGTTGCATGCTGCTGCGCAAAGGCAAGGGAAGGAACGTGGCACACACTCGCGTGGCCTCGTCGGCTCGTCGTGAGACCTTTATATGGTTGCGGTTTTAATGATGCGACCGAGACACTGTCAGTGCGCGTACGTGTGTGTGTCGCGCGCGCGTGAATAGTTACGCGATGATGCACTTGCTGCAGAGTGGAAATTGCAACGAGCCCGTCGTTGGGTCGTTCGGTTTTGCAAATCGAGCTAATTGTCAATTAGTGATAATGCGAATGCGCGCATTCGCGCATTGGAGAAAGGCAAGACTATGGCGTGATTGATTGCCACGCGGAGCATCACGGTTCCGCTGATTAGAAGCCGGAATCTTCATCTTCGTGGGAAGTGAATGTCGCAGCTGCTGTTGCTGTGTTGTCCGTTCCTTCCAAGGTGCCATTGATGTGTCATTGTACGCACACACAAACGGGCACACATTACGTGGCGCGAGAAAATGTAATAAAGTATTTAAATAAATTTACAATAACACAAATTCACCCAAAAAGATATGCAAGATCATGCACATAAGAATTCATCGATGAATCGATGAATTGATTTAACACCTTTCAAAGCACTCAGCACTCACACACACACATACACACACACACGTTATCAGCAGGAACAGATACTCTGTCAACAAATGAACAGGGAAAAGGGAAGAGATTTACTGCGTTTGGCACGCTTTCGGCGTACGCTTAAATCGATTAGCGAACCCTTGATAGCTGCATATATCTGCACCATGCCGGGCCTTTATGACCTTGTGTGTCAATATGACCTTGTGTGTCAAAATTTATGACCTTGTGTGTCAATAAAATTTATCAATTTTTCCCCACAAATATGTACCCGAGAGTGTCCATTTTGCATTGTAATAACACCCGATAAGTCGTATCCTCAAGCGAGTGTTTTGAGTTTTGAAATCCAACAGAGAAAGGTGGTGGCGGCCTCCGGAGCACTTGCCACCCCAGGCAGATCAATGATTTCCACAAACACACACACGAATCGGTCAATATGTAACAATCAAATATTGATTTTTTTCCTTTTTCTTCTTCCTACTTTCTAGCTCCAGAAGACGACAACGAGCAGACATGGAAGTGCATTATCGCGCGCGTTACCGGACTGCAACAGCAGTATAGCGACCGGCTGGTCGGTCGGTCGGTCCGGGTCGCGGGGTTAATGGTCGTGAAAACCCAATCCGCTTCACGTGTTTAATGTGTTGACTTTGAACTGGAGTACTGGAGGGCAAACACACCGCCTGGCGGTGGTGCCAGGCAAGTACCAAGGCAAGTGATGTCACCAACGCGGTAATCTGGGCAATCCCCGGTGGTGGTCACATTTCTTAAAATTCTGCCTTCAACAGCACGGTACGGTACAAGGAGGGCCGAAGGTGAGGTAACTGTTTGCTTTTATGACCATTGGCTTTGTTCCTCTCCGTCTCCGTGGTATTTGCAGATTTGTCATCAACGGCGACGGTTTTATGGCGACGCGCTGCATGACGACGACGACGAATCACGATGACATCGAGCGGCGACTTTCGAAGCTGTAGCTGTCGCTGTTGTAGTCGCCACTAGAACAAGCTGGTGACTGTCGTTGGCCTAAAAATCTGTCTAAAAAGTGGAGCTGACGGGCGGAGCCACACACACACAATTGTCATTTGAGCGCTGGTTTTATGCTTCACAGCACGAGCATAAAACGGCGATCGCTCTCCTTCAGATCATCTGGCGTGATGATATCGCCAATTGGCATCTTCACGTCAAAACCTAATAAACCTCTTTTTACCGTTCCTGGGGTACGGGCTATGGTTGCTGTTGCTGTTGCTTTTGCTGCGTTTGCGTTTATCGCAGCCCCGTCCGTGTGCAAGTGAAACATATCGTTTTACCGTTTCCCAAGTCCAAATCTCAAGTCCGAGTTCGTGGCGTTGCCGTTGCTTATGCTAACAAGAGGAGCGGTGCCGTTACTGTCAGAAGGTTGCTGACTCGTCGCCGTACCTTATCTGTAACGAAAAAAAGAAGCAAGAACGCGACGCGACGTTAGTAGAATGTTACGAAACCTCCGCGGTTTGCTTGCTGCGAGCGTGCAGCTTTACATGCTAAGTACGGCTAATTATGTCGGCAAACACGCACCTAGCACCCGTGCGCTAATCAACCGTGACCTGCTGCTGCTGCTGCTGCTGCTACTGGAACCCTGAACTCGAATTCTGTCGAGCTAATACCCTCTCCTTCTTCACCACCAAGACCGTCGCCTTTGTCGTCTAAACTTCTCGGAGGGGAGGAGTTAATAAGTCGGTTCAACATATCCCCGGATGCGATCGAATTGAACCTTCGTCGAGGTTGATCTCGATTTTGTGGAGAATACTCAAATCAAACACACCAAGGCGCCACAGGTACCCAGGGACAGATTCATGGCAGTGGTCTGTGTCTGTGCATCACATTAGCATAACATTTATTATTAATTTTACACAACATTATGACTACACCCCTCAGGTGGCTGTCCTCAGGGGGAGGATTTGCTTTTGCTCGAAACTTCATCACCTCACCTGTGCGTCAGCGCAATTAGGATTACAAATTTGCCCCCATGAATCGTGGTGTGTGTCCGTCCGTGTATTCTTCTCTGGTTTTTTTTCGGGGGTTTTTTGAGGATAAGTGTCCTCCGCTTAGGGCATTCCTTGGAGGATACGCAGTCCTACAGGTACACGGGGTAATGGTCACCGGGCACGCACGCACGTTTTGGCGTTCATGACGTTCGTCTCGAAGTGCTCCCCACCAAGAGAAGTGGTCTCATTGACGGACAGACGAATGGACGGGTTGCGGTGATGGCACATTTGATTAAGTTTCGTTTTTATCGTCGATGGATTACGATCGTAAAACGTTGGAAGGAACTCGGGATCCTCGGCGTACCGCAACTTTGTTCAACTCAGACAAGGATGCGACGAATCCATCCGGCGAAGGTGCGTGACTAACCGTGATTATCGAGAGAGGGAGAGATAGTGAGATAACGAGAGAGAGAGACAGAATAGAACGACAGCTACGTGGTACATCATTTCGAGGGGGAGGGTCGGAAAGAGTTATGGTCTTAATCGTGGGGTCTCAGGAGACTCGTCTATCAAGAATTGGCCTGTTCCCGTGCCCGTTGCGGTGTGTTTACTTTGCTCAAAACGATTAAACCGCTCGGGTTAGGAGGAAGTTCTTGTCCCAAAAACTATTCCTCTGTCCAAAACTAAACCTTTAGACCTCCGGCGGTAGAACAAAAGAGAGAAAGAGAGAGAGAGAAAGAAACGTTCAATTTTCATATTACCGACCCTCATCGTCGATGATCGCTCATCACCTTACGCCATAAGCGAGTGGCAGACACGAGGAAAACGAATGGCCCCGGCCATGGTCTGCATAATTAAACATAAATCGCGTGACACGAAACTGTTTCGGCTATCAATTATTTACTTCGTCTGTCCTCTGGCGTTTGAAGGGAAGGACTTTGCGGCATTGAGGAGTGCTCCTCGACACACACAGAGACAGACGCAACGCAAGAGTTGAGTAGAGGTTGGATGGATTGGATGGAAATGAAGTTCCGATAACTCGTCAGATCAGGTGTACACTTCATTGCTCCCCCTTATTGTTGTAGGTCCCCAAAAATGTAATATGGTATGTCGCGCACCTCGGACCCCCGAAGCACGTCAGCTGGTACCGTGGCGCCCTCAGCGAAACCGGACAATTTAAGTAAATCGACCACGACCGCCACACGTCACACACCGCCTGCAGAGACACATACACACACGCATCAATTATGTACGAATGCAGCAGTGCGGGTTGAAGTGCGTCACGGGTGGAAGGGTTTAGTAGGGACCCCGCACCACCATCATCACCGTCACACCGGACCGCACCGCACCCAGCTGTCGCATCATTTATTCGTGGTTTTTTCCCTCAATTCATCGGCTTTCATCGGATTTTTTTTTTCGGAATTGGAGTGAGAGCCCTCGAGCGAGACAGTCCAAAATCCGAAAAAAAAGCGGCGGAAAATCGGAGAATCGGAAGGGAAGGGGGAAAATAAAGAAGAATGAGAGTAAGGTGCGGCCTTCATGGGCATCGTGGAACGATAGTGGACAACTTTAATCCAATCCCTGGGTCCACATCACTTATTCACCAGCCAGCCAGGCGATGCATTGGGCGATTCATTTGTTTTGGGGAGGGAATCCGGATTAATTTATTTATGTTCGCCCAACGGAAGGAGGGAAGGTTGCGGTACCACCACAATCAATGGAAATGATCGATCGAATCGAATCCATCGCGAGACAATTTGCGTAGCGAAGAAACTCAACCATCCAGACATCATTCCGGACCGGTCGGAATGTTGTTGGCGGCATCATCATCGAGTGCCATCGCCACATGTCGAACCGAACGATGAGCATTCGGAAAGTCCATCGACTTGAAGCGGGTTTCAATGTTGCCGCAAAGACCGCACGAGAGAGACCGAACGCGAGTTGTACAGCGACTCGTAAGCCTGGTCTGCGGCCGCCAACGACTGCAAAGTGGACAACACACTCTTGAGTTCCGAAGGGAAGGGTTGAGCTTGTTGAGATGCTCTCCCACTGTCCGTCTGTCTGTCTGTTCGTTCCGTGTATGATTTTGTATTTTTGAAAAAACAACCCAACCCCAACTCGAAATCGAAGTCGGCTTGAGGTCTGCTAAAGGTCCTTGAGCTCATCTCGTGTGTCCGGCGCGCATCTGCATCGACGAGACACCAGAGCACCGAACTCGCCGCGTATTATGCATGGACGAAGCGCTCGTGATGTGATTCAATTCCAGTGCCGTCCAGTGCGCCTTCAAACCGACCGATTTCAAGAGCCGCAAAAGATATGTGGAAAAAAAAGGTGGAACCCACTTCAAAGCATCAATTTCACGATTGCCTTTGGCGGCACCGTGAGGTGGATTGGATTGAGTGAGTCGACCGACGACGACGACGACGACGAATCGAGGAACTTCCTCGCGAACGGACAAAACGGCGAAGTGACACATGGGCGGGGGTAGAGGCTCGGTTCAAGATGATTTTTCGGAATCGACGTGAGTAGTGACGGTGACGACGACGACGACCTGTCGAACCGACAACGATGATAGAACAAGGGAAGAACATACCGAGGCCGAGCGGCACTTGGCTTCAATCGGCTCTTCCCTGAACATCCGCGAACAACGTACCATCAGAGAGTGACTTCCATGGACCATGTGAGGTCAGGTGAAGTGGTTCTCCTTGAGTCATCAATTTGACAATGATATTGTGGCCAAATGTCGCAATCCTCCTCACCTCTTCCGGAGACAGCGGACAGAGTGATCCGTTCCTTCAATCAAATCCCAAACAACTCAATCTCGAAAGGGCAATCAATTGACTTCAGGGGCAACTCTTTGCCGTAATGTTCTCGTGACGTACAGTACCCGGTATGGTGCTGTTTGACTGTTTGAAAGACATTCATGACACTTGTTTATTAATCGAATGTCTATTATTTGAGGGGCTATAAATAACGGTATATGAGTGAGAAGTATGCGCAAAAATGATTGCTGCTGGACTTCCTAAGGACGCTTAAGACTTCTAAATCCTTCCGCATAGACAGAAAAGGTCGTCGTAGACCCATTTAGAGACGGAACTAAAGTATCGACATTGCTTCCAAAAGTATTAGACTGACGAACACAGGAACGAAGACACTAATAGTGGCCGTATCTTCTTCAGGAATTCAAGACCACTCCTCAAGTCAGCTATAAGTGCGGTTGCTCCACCAACCTCTACAATCAAGCTTGATATCAATGGCATCCATTTGAAACCCTCAAATACTCTCCGACATCACTCCTTCATTATACCGTTTAGGTGTACAGCTAAACCATTCGAAAGACTCAAATAATCCAGAGGCCCTGAAAAAGCCCGGGCTAATCAAGGATCACCACCAAGGCCCTACAGCCACCTGCATACACGAACGTGAACACCGGACACGGCCTGCGCCTTATCTTGATACGCTGACGTGACTTGTTCCTTCGTTATCTGCTACTCTCTTTCGAGCTGCTGGTGGTATCGCTGCATCGAGAATTCGTGGCCGCCCGTGGCACCAGACACACACACACACAGCAGAGGTAGAAGCTATTGACGTGCACAAACACACACCCCGAGAGAAAAAAAGTGGCGAATACATTAAACATGCGCACAAGATGCGAACACTACACACAGGATACGTAGTCCGTCCTCCTGTGACTCGGACTCGATGGTGCGTCGTTTCTGCAGCCGCCCCATCCGCCGTGCAAATTCCTCCCGAGCCCGACAACATTGCAACAAGATGATAATCACTGCATCGCGCACCACCGAGCCGAGGAGCCGGTGCCGGTGCCGGTGCCCGGTGTATTTTGGATTTTTCCGTATCTGTTTTTCTTTTCTGTTTGGTTTTGTTTTTGCGATTCTCCCCCGTTCTTGGCTTCCCCTAATGACCGGGCTGGCTAGTGAGTTTGGACACACTGTTGGCTTCTTGGCACTTCGGCACGCCGGATTTTAATTTCGTTCTGCAGCACGATTTCCTGCACACTCCCCGGCCAGTCCAGTGCAGTGCTGCTGCTGCTGCTACGGTTGCTACAATCGAAGGAATGCCCAAAGGGGGATGGGGAAGCAAGGCATGATAACATACTGCGCAAAAGGTGCATAGGTGCATCCCTCCGGATGGAACGACGATGGGCGAAAACAAATAATGAATTCGTCCCCGGCCGGGCTTCCCCGGAGCCAAGGCGGCAAGCAATGGTGGATTCGCTCTATTGCGCCCGGTCGAAAAGCTGGCAAACGATCAGCTCGAGCTGTTTGGAGGGAAAAGAGAACGAAACAGAAGAACGGAGCGAGAAGCAGAAGCTACAAACAGCCTTCATTCGTTGCCGCTCGACGGCACCGTTGCAAGAGATAAGGTGTGCGCGATATAGAGCTACTTCCTTCTCGTCTCTTCGCATTCACCACCAAGAGTGCCTTCGAACTGCAAACGCGACGAACCGACTAAACCGACGACGACAACGATGCGATCGCGATGAGGTAGAAATAAGAATTAATTAACATATTAGCAGTAAAAACAACTCGCAGCGTACGAGAGGGCGTGTGCTCGTACGTACACCACGTACTCGACCG
The DNA here is from genome assembly GCF_943734745.1 of Anopheles darlingi. Taxonomy (NCBI): domain Eukaryota; kingdom Metazoa; phylum Arthropoda; class Insecta; order Diptera; family Culicidae; genus Anopheles; species Anopheles darlingi. The sequence continues at coordinate 25,978,721 of NC_064875.1, read as the reverse complement.
CAGGGAAGGTCTGGGCTCTGGGCGGAATCTCGGACTTGTGCAGACGAACCGGACCCTAAAACAAACTTCCCTACCAGACATAGGGCGCTCAGAGACGGCGAGAAGAGATTCCTCCGCACCTCCTGAAGCGCTTTATACGAGGAGCAGTGGTTTTGCCACTTTTTTCCTGTTTTGTTTTCTTATTTTTTTCTGTTTTGTCTCTCTGGTAAAAGCCAAACCCACAGTTCCACTGAGAGGAAGACGGGTGCGAGATGCTATGGGAGTCTACAACGGTGGTGGAACATCCTTCCCTCGGGGGGAAGAGGCATAACATCCCTGCCACCGAGATGCCTCTCGAGAGATGCTCCACACACACACGCCCATGAGAGGATCGCGGAGTCCGATGGACCCTTTTCCTAAAGACGATGAACACCTTCACGGTCGACTAGGCTCTCTCTCTCTCTCTCTCTCTTTCTCTCTCTCCCCGAAAAAACCGCGACGGCAGTGGCGACTCACACTGGAGGCTCCTGACAGCGGACCCAGGAGTGTAAAATTTATGCCTTGCTTTATGGAGTTGTTTGTCAAAAAGCAGACCATCCGTCATGAGAATTTACACTCGCGCGCGCCCGCGAAAAGCCAAGCCAAGAGCAGCAGCAGCAGCAGCAGCAGTGAGGGCAAAAACTGAAATCGGAACACAACCAATGCACCAGAGTTTGCGGGCGAGAATGTGGAAGGTAGCGCCCGGCAAGGCAGGAAGAGTGTTATGTTATACACCCCGGGCAGAAGGAACAAGAAGCACAACACACGCAAAAAAACACCCGAAGCAAGATGTAGCTTTTTCTGGTGTTTGGTGTGAAGTTGGCAGAGTAGCGCTCTGCATTATTCGGAATGAAATATTGGCATTAGGCAACGCCATTAAATTGATTCATCGTGGTAGAAGCGTGTATCGGGGAAACATTAGAATGGAAATGTGAAAGAAAACTTTAGCAGAAAACATGAAACTTTAATGAAACTGGATAGAAGAGCAGAACACGAAAAAAGAAACTATAAAATTAAAAACAGGAACCTGAAACTGGAAAAGAATGCTATCGAACGATACATAATGAACACGATATGCAATCGCCACCTCACAGGAGAGAGAGAGAATGAAATAAAAAGAGAACGAAAAAGGTAGAAGAAAGAAGCCAAAAAGATTGTGAAAAGGTAGCGATAGAAGAAGTAGCAGAAAGTTAAACCATGCAACACAGTATAATAAAACAAGAGATCCAGGCGCATGAAATGAAAACCGCATGCATGAAACGGTTAAAGAGGTATAAGTAAAAAACTGTAGCAAAGGCACGACAACGCACAACCCTCCGAAGCAAAAGAAGAGCACTGCCGAAAGCCGCAACACTACAAACAAGAAACGGTGGTGCAAACGTGCAATCTGCACAAGAGCCACCGTCTGGGCGATGATGCCGAGAAGCGAAAGAAGTCAAGGGACAAGGGAGATAAAATTGCAAAATCTCAAACCACTCAAAGCCAGCGAGCCAGTGCGGGCGCGCGAAGGAAGCCAATGAAGGGCAGCCAAGTTTAAAGATGCTTGCTTGCTCTCTACACCACACCGGTGATACGAAGACCGACCGGAGGGTGAGAGGCGGTAGATATCACACACACACACACACGGCTGCCTCATGGCGGCAGCAAGACCAAAGGGGGCTTCGGTGGCTTCCGAGGAGACCGCCAAGAATGTCGCCAAGATAAGCGATATATAAGATGGCGAATGTGTATCCGTGTGTGTCTTTTCTGTAGAGCTTCTTGGAAGGATTCGATTCTGCTTTCGGGTGTGTAATAGTTCCCTCGTTTGTAGCTTGTTTCTACTAAGTGGATATCAAGAGACAAACAACGGGAGAGAGAGAACTACAAAAGAAGGCGCCTTGGTACAAGCCCCGTGGCGAGATGTCCACCGGATGTTTGAGTGAGTGAAGTGGATTTAGATGAATCGTCAATCGATCGAAGATGTAACCGAGCGTCAACCAGGTCAGGTGGTCATTCCTTCACATCCTTACGCCTTCCACACGCTTACTGAATAGCTTCTTGGACTTGGTGCGATCGTAACACATTGATTGACATTAATTCGGATTCCAACGCTCCGGTATGCCCCAGCGGGTCCTGGGAATCCTGCGGACATTGAATACATGGTCTGGAGACTGTGTTCCCTGTTCCTTGATACCTTCTTTTTCTTTTTTTAAGGACGGCCTTCAAGGCTCCAGCTTCCACGTTGAGGTTAAATTGGGCGGGACTACAATGTGCTGAACCCAGGCCCATGGCCAGAAAGGTCCACCAGACCAACATTCCAACCTCCTCGGGCAATTCTGGCGATGTATAGACTTGAGCAGCCAGGCCATGGCCTGCTGCTTTCGGACCTTCCGGACTAGGGACTGCGACCTTCGCCCGCTCCTCGTCGTCGAAAACTTTGTCACGAACTTCCACGGAGCGACATTCTCCACCGTTCTGCGACGCGGCAACCGAAACCGTCACCAAATATTTTTTCGCTTTTCTCCTTCTTTTAATTCCGCGCGCCACGAGCTTGTTCTCCAATCTCATCTCATCTGAACGGCTGCAGGGATGTTGATATTAGAGAGAGGGTCCACAGGAACCACCAACTACACTCCCGGGGCTAAGGAAAGGCGCGGTTCGACCGACCGACCAGACCCCAGTCCAGAGTGCGCGCTCTAGGAGCGTCATTAGTGAGGCGCTGAATGCATTCAGCCATGGCCACGACCGTCGACTCCGGGGGGGGGGGAATGTCGCAAAAAGTCGCGTCCACAACACACAACGCCACGCAGTCCGGGGCAGAATAACGTGTTCCAGGACCGGGAAAACTCGTTTCTAACTCTTCTGCTCGACCTCTGCGCTGCGGCGCCGTCGCCACCGCTGCCAGACCCTCTGTCGTGGCGGTCCCCTTGGGCGCACTCCAGGCGGTCGTCGGTGTTGGGATCATTATAATTTCAACGCTTCATTTAATATCGCAGTACATAGCCCGATCCCATCAGCAACGGACCTTCTGCGTGCCTCTGAACAACAAGGGACGACGTCGACGACGACGACGACGACGACGGTGGCTGCGGAAGAACTGGAACGAAGTCACAGAAGGAACGGAGGAGAAGAGAAAAAGGAGAGAAAAAAAAATGGCAAATCAAGCCATGGACCAGGTGGAATGCTGTAGAGTCCCCACCCCGTCCCGTTGCCCATGACAACAGCTTGTGACTCTTTTACTTTAGAAGCCTGCCTTCTGCGATTTCTTCTACTTCTACCGTCTTCTACTTCTTCTCCAGTACATGTTGGAAATGGCTCTCGTACTCGTAGAACTAGCTTGTTGTTGTTGTTGGCCTCACGTCTACGTTCGCCTTGCACACAACACATCACAGGTGTCTATAGGCTGTAGTAGGGGCTCCTGAGGCCTCTATACCTGCTGCTCGAGTTAATCATGCGGTAGAGCTGATCGGACGTGTAATTACTTACTCGGCCCGGCGCACTCCAGACCAAACCGTACGTTGTGGTCACCCCGTGGTCGCCCCGTGGTCGGTCAGTAAATTAAAAGGTGCGTCGACAACGACAGAGAATTGATTAGTGGCTTCCCCTCTACCTCTCTCTCTCTCTCTTTCGACCAACAACACCACTTCCACTGCCACTCTGCAACCCTAGCTCGCTGCTGGCATGTACCGCAGTCACGCATTCGCCATGTCAAGTATCCGGTCCAGTTTGCAAACCAGAATCCAGCTTATGATGTGACCAGTATCAGTATCGGCATAGGCATCGGTAGCACAAAGCGAAGCACTTACTACTACTGCTACTCGCTCCTGTGCGAATAATGTACTTGAACTGTGTGGTGGAAGAGAATTATGCTGTTACATTACCCTCACGTTGAGGTCCTTTCGCGTACTTTTGCGATGATTAATTCATTCGCAATGACAACTATTGCCCCCCACACCGGTGCTCACCACACACCCTAAAAACCCGAGTCCGGAGAGTCCAAAACCCGACATTCCGGCGAACCAGTAATTAGTGTTCGGGGCTGTTCGAGGCTCCGACATGGCACGTCTGCCGACGGCATATCCTTTTTCCGATACCCTTCGCTCCGCACCCGATGTACACTTTTTTGCTAATTATTCATTAATCTACTTGACAGGCCAGACCAGGCTCCCCTGGCACGACCTTCCTGGCACGAATTCCTGGAAGTCGTCCCGAAAACGGAGACACACAGTTCTCCACAGTCCACAGGCGCACAAAACTTTGCTTTGGCCAGCCCTAGCATTGCTGCTACCATAATCGATTTCAATTACACGCGACTGGCGCACATTCCACACCGGACCGGGCATTTCGAGTGTTACATCCACATCACGGCCCGGAGGTGGAGGGCTTTTGTAGACCGCGGGGGTTACACATTGGAGGTTATGTTACGGTCGGTCAAACCGAGAGGTTTAGAACTCCCCGGGAGGGGGGGAAGAACGCCGTGGTACAAAAGGAACAAATTCAAACTCAATTAGGTGGTCCTGGACCTCCACATCGCGTACTCACACACACACACACACCGAACATTATGCCCAATCATTATCGCATTCTTGTTGTAGAACATGAGTTGTGGCGTGGCGTGGCATGGCGCAGCGTTACCCGCCCGTGCCCCATTATTCACTCACGAAAATTTAAATGGCATGTTCTACATTCAACATTACCCCCGGACAACGGACGACACTCACTTGGAGGTTGGTCTCTGGGTTTCGTTGGTTGGTTGGTTAGTAATTTATTTGCTTTTAGCAGCACCACAACCACCAGCAAACCGGGTGGCAGTAATTACTTGAAAAATATATCCTAGCCAAACCGTGCCAGTGTATGTGTGTGTCTGTTTGTATGTCTCCTCTAACTTTACTAATCTGCACGCAACAATCGCTCATAATGGAGAGTGAATTGTATAATTTTCAAACCCCACAAACCCTTCTCGCAGTGCGGAAACCTAATCATTACTATACACACACCACAAACCAGCGAGTGATGATTTACAACCACCAGCACTGCGACGGGTCCACACGTCGACGGGTGGCGCCGTAGATCGAGCAAAATTCTCGTTCCCGGGGAGGTTCCTGTCCTGTGGGTTATTGAGCGCAAAGCACTCTGCTAATGGCACTTGTTTGATTGCCTTTAACTTGCCGGTCGGCCGACCGGCCAACCAACCGGTCCGGTCTGGTCAGCCTCCTCCCCGTGTGCCAGTGGATAAATTGGCGCAGGACGTCCCGGACGTCGATGAGTACGCGGCGAGTTATGACCGCGAGGCGCAGAACCAGATCGATAAATTGAAATAATTGAAATGTAGAAAATAATTGAAACCAGGTGCGTGTGTGTGTGTGTGTGTGTGGCGTATGTATGTCTAGGTATGATGTCATCATACACAAGCGTTCCATGCACCTGAAACGAATAGCGAACCAGTCGAGTCGAGCGAATAGTCGAGTCAAGTTCCACAAGATCAGAAGCAGGTCAGGTGAGTCCAGTGTATCTGGCGACACAGTGTCCAGTCTGTAGACCTCTCCTCCTCCCTTTAGAGTGGAACATTACGCGTGACTTAACTGGAATCATGGCCATAGAGGGACTCCAGATTCAGAAATCCATCATACGAATCCATCTCTTCGAATTTATGCTCATCATGCGCGTGGTGGTCTAATGAGAGGGCTCGCGCTACCGTCATACTGGCGCCCGAATTTGAATGTACTCCACACTCCGCCCGGGTTCGAATCGAAAGCGAACGTAAATCGGCTACCGGATACCGGACGTATTCGAAGGACGCTCTCTGCTTATTCTCCTCTTTCCTCGAGGTGCTCACCACTTTTACGCGATGAGATTGCACTTTTCCGTTCGATCTCCAGCCAGCGGCTGCAGAGTATCGGAAACCCTTTCCCCCACCGGACTCGGAATGGGGCCGCCAGAATGTCTTAATAATCGACTCACTCCATCACTCCTCCTTCGGCATTGAAGTGCTGGATTACATCTTCATGTCGGAACCCAATTATACCCGGACCCTTGGAGAACACGCCCCCGGGATGGATCATTCGTTTTGGGTAGGGTGTGTTCTTTGTTTCAATTGCTGCTGCTGCTGATGATGATGCTGCAATTGATTAATCAGTTTATCATCACATACTTCTCCTCTTCGATAGGGGTATTGAAGAAGTCCAAATACCGCACCACGATATGGTGCCGTTGTCATACTGATTCCGCGTACAAATTTGTGAGGTGCTCCACTGTATACCACCTGCACTGATGCTTTCTGTTCTCCTTCGTTCTCTCGCGTTGTTGAACAACAGATGGACCACCAAGAAGACGTTGTACTTGTAACGGTTCAGACGGTCATCTAATCGTCATGCGTATAGTTACGGCCTGGCTAGTGTGCGCACACATTACGCACCACCACCACCAACTGCCCAAGAAGTCCACTCAGAACGCCACCAGAAGACGCGCGGCGTACGCCTAATGATGATTGGCTATGATTTGGGTCTCTCGCTGCTGCTCCGGTGCTCCGGTGCGCTGTCAGACAATTGCTTCATTTCCAGCAGACCACCAACACCAGCTCCACGGCGGTGGTACCACCGTCTTCTCTGCCAGACTCAGATTTCCGCGGCGCGTAAAAACCCATTTCAATCCGTCATTCAATTAAGCGGCAACGAGATTGAAGCCGAAGCGTAATCGTAAAAGCGCCCGAGCACCGAGCAGCGCGGCCGCCGCTGTGGTTTGAAGGATTGAAGATAACGCCAGAAACCAGAACCGCGAAACCAGAACAGCGAAACAGAAGCGAACAGAAGCGGACCTCGGCCGTGGCCTCGTCTCTTCAACTCCACTAGAGACCATCATCGGGAACCGGATCGACGCCAAAGACGAGTGCTCGGCTCTTGGGCTGCTGCCGCTGCTGCCGCTGCTGCTACTCGCGCACAAACAACAAACGGCGATCTAATGATGAAATATTGATTCGAATTAATTTTCAACAATTACGATAAATTATTTATAGCGCCTTTGGGCCTGCTACTCCTCCTCGGATTGCTCGGATGCTGGAAGCTGGCAGCTGCGCTGCCTCTATAGCTCCTACTGTTGCTCGGTGTAGCACTAACTTTGACTTTAACTCTGACTTCAAAAGATGAAAGCTGAACACCGGGATGGTGGATGGCGAGCGTGTAAAGCGTGGTTAAGCGGACCCATTACAGGCTCTACCTCTACGACACGCGCGTCTCCATGGGCTGTGGCAGTCCTCCGAAGGTGTTCCGTGGACCGTATGATTGAAATCGTTTTTACCCTGGAGACTCTCCTTCTCCTTCTTCTTGCTACGCAGCTTCTGCGGAAGGAGCAATACTGTTTGTTGCGATTGCGATTTACGACGACCACAACGTTGCAACACACGGTCGGTGGTTATGGTTATAGCCGGCTGGGCGCGATTTGTAATTAATAAGGTTTTTATTGCCCCAAAATCCAACCCACCGGGAGGAGACTCTCCGACTCGAGGTGTCGAGGTGCTTCACCTGCAGGGAAGGATCATTAACTGGAAAACCCATTAACCATTAGATGGTTGCTGCTCTCGAACACCTTAACGACACCTCCGGGAGAGGCAGGAGTTTAGGTGGGTGTGATTCAGGTTTAACGATACGACAAAACTCCCATGTTCTGGTTCGGGTGGTGTTGAAGCGGACAAAGTCTCGCCAGGGGGAAGGGCATTCCGGAGCTAATAATCCTCCCATAACATACGCGGTGAGCGTAGTTGTAACTCAGCTTATCTGAAGTTATGTTACGAGCCGACCTAAACCTAGTCCTACGCAACCCAGGTCCAGGAGACGCAATCTCGACATTCGACGCGCGGTCTCTCTAATCGGTAGACACCGACAATCATCAATCGATAATCGTTCGGTCCGGGCAGCACACTGGTTAACGCCGCTAAGCGTTAAGACCTCCACGGCAACACCAATATTGTGTACATCATCGCTGTGTACCGCTTGGGGACCAACGAGATACATAAGGTCCTCTGGAGCGATGAGCTAATCACACAACCTGAACCCAACCCCACCGGAGCCGTGCTCATGATCCCAAACAATCGCTAATCGATAATTATCGGGCCTCAATACGCACACAGCCCCCGATGGCTCCTTATTTTATGCTTCATTAATGCCAAGCTTGTTGCTTGTGGCTCGGACACAGAGCAGGTTTGTGGACCAGTGGCGGTACTATAGAAGGCTTCGTCGATCGCCTCTACGAGTATTAGCTGTTGGATTGATTGGATAGCCTTCAACTACCGACCAGCAGCAGCAGCAGCAGCAGTATATAACCGACGACCCTGACGATGATATGTTAATTCATTTCGCATTGTTTACACCGCGGTGCCTGACGAGTCGGCTCCAAATGGAGACTATAGACGTAACCCCCGGTCCTTAATCCAGCGGAGCGGAGCGGAATCCTTTGCAGAGTATCTAGCGGTAAAGTGGGCGCGAAAGCCCGAAAGCGATCGAAAGACTTCTGGGTCCATTGCTGTAGGTTTGATGGTTCTCCCCGGGATCCCCTTCGTATAATGGACCCCAGGACCCAGAGTCAACTAACCAGAGGAGATCGATTTTCGGCTTCAAATTCTCGGCTAAAAGCGGGCGAGCGCGCGCGCAAAAACCTCATTTCCTTCACCGCCCTCATCCGGCCTTCTTCTTGGTGATTATGATGCTCTCCCCTTCCTACAAGTTGGTCAACGCTCAACATCGCGATCATACTCGGCGTAGGGTCCACCAAAAGACGGGTTCTTTGGTTTGCGATGCTCGCGATATACATAAACCGGGGAAGGGACGTGGACGTGGTGATTGGCCCCCCCTCCTATTGGCCCCGCTATTGGCCCCAAACCGATGACAAACCGACGAGAAGTGGCGGCAGATCAAGGGACAGGGGAGCTGACGAGGTGAAGCGAAACCAAGGCGAAAATCTGTTGACTCACGGGCAGAGGATGGCTGGGGCTGGAAGAGGATGGAGAGGAATCTGGGCATCCCTCTCCTCGTTCCTCTCTTCCCCCTTTCCCCTCTCTTATTGCGGGGCTTTCGGATCAGTTTTTTGAAATGTTGCCCGCGGCCACAATCTCTGACACTTCATCGATTAACCCGGAGTTCTCTTCGCGGACGCGCGGTGATGGTGATAGGCCGCCGGACCCCATACACTGGATCGTTTGGCGTCGATCGGCCGCGCGGTCGCAATGCTCACTCGATCCTCCAATGTCCGCGGTCGTCTCCACATCATCACACGGCGCTGCAGCACTCGCGCAGCATCAACATCATCATCATCATCATCCTTCTCATCTGGCGAGGGGTCCTTCCCTTTAACCGGACGGATCTCATGTCAACGGTAGACGTTATCTTGTGGTGGTGGTGGTGGTGGTGGTGGTGATGGTGAACCTCCACGGAGGACGCTGAACCGTTTCCAAATGATTTATCTCCGGCATCTTTCGTCCATTTCATCGCCATCGCTCCCCCCCCTTTGCCGTTAGAGTCTGTCTGTCGGTCTGTCTTGCTGTCTGCGCGCGCTCGCGGTCAGCTCGGGATCTTGAGCCAATCAAACCGCCTATGTTCACGGCAATCTTTATGCGATAATATTGGACCATGGTTTCCCCGACCTCTTCTTGTCTCTCTCTCTCTCTCTCTCTCTCTCTCTCTCTCTCTCTCTGTCTCCGTGTCTTTCTCACCACAAACGGCACTGACCACTGAGGAACCACCGGAGGAATCCGCAGGAAGATTTGAGAGACATCGAGAAAGCTCAATAAAACCACCCTTTTTGGAGTGAAGCCCGGTGCCCGGTATCTCGGTATCATCGTCTCGGACGCGTTCGTGCCCTTCTGACAGTGAACCCCCAAAAAATGCCGTCCGGACGAGAGGGCCACGAAAAACCGAAAGGTCCCCCGCGCCCCGCGCCCCGCGCTGAACAATGACAACAACACGGCTACGGATCAAATCAAATCAAATTAAATTAGATATCAACGAGGCCAACCGACGCCAACGCGTGCAGGCGCGTTCTCTCTATAAAGGTGAGCTGCTGGTGAGCGGACCCCTAGACGTAGATTGAACAAAGAATGAACGGAACTATGCTGGATTCCACAGGCCCGCAAAACAAGCGGCGAACGAGCGGAACACATTGGTCACGTGTTAGGCGTGTTATAGCTCCTATTGATTCGCAGTCGGTCGCTAGAGGTCGATCGATCAATCCCCGGGTGCCCGGGGGCTCAGAGGAACCAGACAGAGGAGTGGAAAAGTGCAGGAATTTTTCGGCAGAGGGGGAAGAATTTTCTTTGATTTTCAAAGAGCCCGGCACCGCCATCACTTCTTGGAGCTTGTTTCGTGCTTTTCCGTTATCTTTTTTTTTTGTATTTACAAGGCCACGAATCCGGGGCCTCGAAATTAGGATGGAACGTCGCAAGAAGGACGCGTTTGCGTCTCGTTGGAATACCTCGTTGGCATGATCGGCCGCTTCGCGTATATGCGTCTCTTTTGAAGAAAATACTTCCAAGAATGATGAAGATATGAAGGAAACAACAATTTGTGGAGTGATAACCGGGAGCAGACGACCAACAGGTCCAAAACCCCAAGGAGGTTTGGCTCCATTATGCAGAAGCAACGGAGGCAACTGGCCATCTTTCGTAGAAGAGGTTGCTGCGTAGCTCATGAAATACTCTCGGTTTGGAAATGATGAAAACTTCTCAACAACACCAGTCCAAACCAAGTTCTGCTGATCCAGCTCCTTCTCGTATCAAATGGAAATCGAGACAAATGGCCACTTACTAGGTGGCCAACAGATCCCAGTATCTGGGCTAGTCAATTGAACCGACGACCATTCCACCGTCGATGCGTGAATTTGACAAATGGACTCGTCCGCAACATATAAACCCACCTTGCCACAACCAACAAACACGCCGGCTCTCTGATGATCGAACAATGCGGGCACCCCTCCTCCCCTGCAAAACAATAACAAACGGAAGTGTATCATGTCACTGACAAACACACACACACACAAAGTTCCGGACCGTACAAAATTCCGGATGAGAAGAATGTTGATCGAGCTGGAGTAGAAGAGGAGCAGCAAGCGATTCCATTTAATTCCTTCATCATCATCTCCGTCAGTAGTTGAGGCTGACTTGAGGGGTCTACTGGCCGGTACTGTGCGCCGCCATATTGTTTTGCTGGATACCAACGAGAAGCACCAGCATCAGAACGGTAAGTGAAGAACAAAATAGGAAAATCCTCCAATATCCTCCGTACGGCTATGGCTTTCAGTTCATCGCCAATCGAACACCACGACGTAGCACGCAATGTCGAGCGAGACGAGACGAGACCAGGATTCCAGCCGTGACACAAGTAGAAGTGATCCAGAATTGATTGATCTAGAGCGATGGGAATCCCGGGGTCCCGGCATCGAAAGAACCTCCCGAAACACTTTCACCGAACCAATCTGCTGGTTCCGCCAAGATTCCGAATGTGTCTTTTTTGTTTTTGAGGTTATGGTTACTCGAGTTCCAGTGAGCTGCTCGCCACAACAAAATCGTGCAACGAGTCCACAGTCCCTTTCCCTTGCATGATCGAAACAAAATCAAGAAGAAGTAGGGCCCCTTCTCTTCTCTTTCCCCGGTGCTGCTTGTGCCGATCGATGGATGCTGCTGTTGACCCGCATCTCATAACGCGGCGGACGTCACCACCACCACCACCACGACGGCCATCCTCGTCGGAGCAATTCGGATACCCACGGATCACGGAGCAGTAGGAGAAACAATTTAATTTTGATTAATGATATCTTCGTGCTCCACGTCCACGGAACGGGGAGCGAATGAAACTCCCCATGGCTGCCACGCGAACTGCGGACATACAACCCAACACCCTGGGCGCCGACACCAACAACAACGACGACGACGACGACGAGAAAAAAACGCAAAGGGAGCGACGGAATTGGAGCACTCGAGTTGCGCGAGAAACAATAAAAAGAAGCGAGAAAAACAGAGAGAGAGAGAGAGAGAGGGAGAGGAAGAGAGGAAAAAACCAAAACAAAACAAGTAAAAATCGATGACGGGCGTGAGATGTTGTTGGCCACAGCCACTGCCTGTCACTGCCTGTCCGTCCATCCATCTCTCGAACTGAACGAACCGAAACCTGCGGGAGGTCAAGAAGGAACACCAGATTCCGGAACGCCGGTCCGCAGGGAAAGCAATAGGGGTTTTTTTTTTCGTTGTTATAAAGCGCGGTCAATTGTTACGCGGTGTCAATCAGTGCGCAACTCAGCAAGCGAATGGACTTGAAGTCAGGGGGTTGGTATTGGATCACTTCTTTACAGATCTCTCCGGAAGCTGCCCGGGTTAGAGTTGGTGGACTCGCCGGACTTGGCGGTCTCAAATCAAATAGGAAGGCAATGAAGACAGGCCACGGTCTGTCTTCACGCAACCGAATCTGTCAACAAACCTATCCAGTTACACCGCGTGAGACTCCCCGGAGCAGGGAACCTGTACGTCGTTGTGCCCTCCTATTAATTCCAGTTTGTAAGCGTTCGCTATATCGACTTTATCTAGATCAATGTTTGATCCTGTTTTGTTTGTTTGCATTTTAAAAACTGTCGTCAAGACATTGACGAGCCAACTGAGGTCCGACTTGGTGAACAGAAAGGGATAAGAAGGAATCATAGAGAACTGATTGGACTTTTTTGGGTAAATAAAAGCTGGCCGCTTCTTGTGCCCTACCATTACGCTAGATTATCCAGTTCCAACTACTCCAAGACTAAGACTTACTGAAAATCGAATCCAAATCATCGTCCAAAAACGTAACTGAACGTCCCGACAGAAGCTCCAGGATATCGATTACGGGAGCAACGATTGGCATGCTGCCCAAAGGGTGCAGCAGTACGTACCGACTGTACCTTCGCCCCACCGATAGGGTATAAGCTCCGACAACGTGGTACAACTCCTCCGAGAGCTTATCTCGTAATCATCAGCTATTACAAGATCTGCTAAGTGCATTCAATAATAGGCCAAGTAAAATCCTCCGGTAAGTGGACTCTCCCGAGCAAGGCAGGTTGCAAACAGGGAACACCAGGGAGTACTTAAATGTTTCTTGTTGTTGAGTTTTTTTTTGTTCCTTTCCAAGTCTACATTCTGTACTTCGTTAGATAACACGCTTGGAGTTCAAGAAGAATCAATCCATAATCTCACCGAAAGCTGAGCGGAACGAATGTGTGGAGCGGTATGATTTCCCTTGGGCAGCAGTGGACCAACTCGGACGTTCCTGGTGGGCGCAACCAGGTAGACAATCATTGCCAAAAGTGCATCAGCACCGGAACCGGATGATAGTCTTTGTGTGTTGCGTAACCAATGCTGGGTCTTAGGTTTAGTCACGCTTGCCTGGAGGAGCTGCTGAGGAGCCCAGGGCTTTAATCACGATGCATGTAATAATCAATAGGACAGCGTTTCTCCTGGGGAATAGCGAGGTGTGTCGGGATGAGGAGTCCTACCCCCGTCTATGCTCGCCTCCGTGGTAAGTCAATGGCCACCGGGCAGCAGGCAGTCGGGTGATTTCAAATATTTACCAGAGCTAAACCCCAGCTCCCGGCCATTTCAGGCTCCTAAGGAGCGCTCCTCGCCGAACCTAGACCAACTACGCTTCGGGCTCTACCGGTCTACAATCCAAAGCAAAGCAAACCAAAAACCAAACGCACCAACCAGCAAAGGGGCCAATCCGTTTGAGATTGGCCACCGGGCAGCAAATGGTTCCAGGCCTCTAGAAGTCGAGACTCGTAGAAGGGGATATACGCATCCTTCCTTGCTCGCTTGCCCGGTTATGCCAGTAGCACTGTAGTCGCTTGCCTCTGCCAAGAGCATAGGACCGAAGGAGCTGCCTTGACGTTAGGGTTACGTAACGCCCGTAAACTGATGAATAATTAACCTTTCTCCCTGTGTTTTCCTTCAATACCTCCGTGTGCTCCTATGCATGAGCGTGTTCTGGGTTGTGCTTCTGTCGTTCTAGGTAGGGAGTGGTTTTTTCAACAAAAAAACCCCTTTCCTCTGCCAGGTCTGAAGGCCTGGAATCACTTGCACAGGAATAGGTTGTTGCCCAAGGGTCGGTCGATTTGGATCGATTGAATTTTTATGCAACATAAATACACCTACTGCCGCCTGTACGTAGCCATCTGTCAGACCAACCGCCCCCGTTTGATGGGACCGGGGAGTTGCATAAATTTCATTATCTCTACAATCGACTTTCACATGAAGCCCGGGATCGGTTCATCGTTTAAAGTTTTGTGGTTACATGGATAACGTCCTTCACTTATCTTGTTAAGTGACTCCCCCCCGCCCTATCGTGCTCTTCCACGCAGACTCGTGAATATTGTAAAAACTGGCCCCGAGGCCCCTCGAGTGACCCTCGGAAGGCGGAAGCTGCGAGCAATTATTTGACGGGACAACGCGCGGCGCTCAGATGACACAGTTGGTAATGAAATGTTCAAGCCGGTCGATAGACCGCAGCACGTACGAAGCACCGCTGTGACCAGGCCTGATGCTCCCCGCTGCTGTCACTCCCGAGCGCAACTTTATGGCCAATAAAGTCGCCACGGCCGGGACCAGTGCACCGCACCGAGTACACCGAGCGCGCGCCCGCGAGTGCGATAAGAAGATGAAATTCTCAAATAAATCTTCCACCGCAACAAGACAGCTATAAGCTGCGCCAGCCCCACCATCCACGGATCCGTGGTCCGCGATGATTAAGAAAGCGGCAGCCAGCAAGCCAGTCAGTCAGTGAGCGCAAAAAAAAAAAACTCACATTTTTCTTTTTCAATCATCTACATCCCCTTGAACGAACGTGGAATGTGAGCAAACCGCGAGTGACATAAGGCGACGAAGCGGCAGCAGCAGCAGCAGATGACGAAGACGGAGACAACCACGGGGACGAGGAACGACCGCGGCCACAGAGCAAGAAATGAGCCGAAGCGCGCCTCGGAACCCGCGTCACCACAAAAAACCGCCGAGCGCCGAGCTAAACAGATGCGACCTTTTAAAGAAATTGACTCCTTGTGGCGTCGTATCACCATCATCGCGATCGACACCATCATCATCATCATCATCATCCCCTTGGTGAGCGCCAGAGAATCGTGCAAAGAAGGAACGGACCGGAGCCACGAGATGAGACAGAATTGAACTCAACAGCAGCAGAAGGAAGACACACGTTGAACGTGTGATAAGCCGATAGGCCGCCACCACACCAGCACCAGCACCAGCACCAGCCAGTGCGGCTCCTGCGATGCTTCACCCAATTGTCGGGGTAAAAGGTCATTAAAAATCTTTAAAACAGATAGGACTTCTTGAGGACGCCGAAGGGCGCCGGGCGTTGAAGACGCGCTCGAGCGACGCTCCGTGCTACAGTGCGCGTCGCCCTTCTTCTTCTTCTTCTCCCCTGGGTGAGCGGCCACGGCAGTAATTAAGCCCGATATACCATTTGTTACGTCGGCCACTACTGTGGCCCGGGGGCCTGTCTGAAACATTCCCTTCGGATAGTGTTTTTTCCTTCACTTTAACCCATCTGTTTCCCCCGTTGTTTTTTTCTGCCTCGGGAATATGAAACATCTTGCCACAAGACAACAACAAAAAATGGTAACCCCATGGAGCAACGAAACGGTTGGGACTTGAAAACGGTTTGTTTACGATTGCACTTACGTAAAGCGCGCTGGAGCGCCCCCTTGGGCGGGATTGCCAGAGGTGCATCCTTATCAACTTATACTCGCTCCTCTTCCTCTATTTCTTTCTCTCTGACCGAGAGCGACTACAAATTTCATCTGTCAACTCCTCGTTTAATACTATCGTCGCTATCGTGAGTTTCTGCTGCTTCTCTCCCGTTTTTACATTCCCGTTTGGTTTTTGTTTTTTGCTCTGACTGTTCCAATCGCTCCCCGGAGGAGGAGGTCGGACCTCTGTATGTTATCGTGGCACAACTATTACTTAGCCCTGTTCGCTGACAGGTTCCCCTCCTGCTGACCCCCGGGGATCCCGTGGAACGATCTCACATTACAATCGGATCGAATTAACGTTCACCAACGAGGTAGAAGCAGCTTCCGGAGTGGCTAGCGGACAGCCCGAGCCCCGGCCAGGCGCATGTTGAATGCAAAACCACACACAACGAACAGCAGCTGCAGCAGCAGCAGCAGCATGAGCATGACCAGCGGATGAGCGGTTGGTGTTTGTCGGTTTTACTTTCCAAAGAAACCACAGAACGCCACGAACTGGGAACTGGCGAAAGGGTACGACCGTAGAGTCACGTTACTTCGAAGGTTCAGGCCAAACCCGTACGGCGCGCGACCGACATCTCGGAATCGACAGGTTAATCGTGGCGACAACACGGTTGACATCGAACGGGCAACCGATCGAAATGCAACCTCCGGAAGTCGTTTCGCCATGATGCACTCGGGCGATGGTCGAATCGCTTTGAAAGCGGCGGCGGCGGCCTAACGTCTGACAGGACAGGATATCCATGCATATACTTAGTAGTCTGTACCCGGAAGCCCCCCCGGGGGAAAAGTTTACGGTACTACTGGCCACACGCAACGTCCGGGTCCGCCAGCTAACCTCTTAAAGGTTGCACACTCCATCGAAACCGACACATTCGGCGAGCACCCGTATCTTCGGACGCAAAACTTCTTCTTCTGACAGTCGCACAGGCACCACTCCCCCCCGGGCCACTTCGTTGCCAATTAGCTCCTTTTGGGAGGGGAATAGACGAATAGTCTACGAGGAGCTCTGGAGTACTACTATCTAGGAGCAACAGCCGGAGCCGGAGCAACATTCCCACAACCACCGAGAAAACTAATCAACGTGTGGTATAGACGATGCTGGAGCGTCGTCCATCGGATCGGGCTTCGTTGCCCCCTTGTCCCGCCTAGTGTCAGTGTCAGGGTGCCTTTGAACTGTCATGTTCCAAAGTTCTGGTACATAGAGACCACTGGCGCTATTCTCGTGCAGTGGATGGAAAATAAGCTTTAAACTGTGCTACGAGCTTCATGCCTTTCGATGACCGCTTCAAGCATTTATGGGGCAGAAATGGACACTCCTCCATATCTGGTACTGGATCTGGATAAACGAGGCACATCAACTATAACTGCTATCCCCTTAACCCCAGTCGAGATCAATCGAACGTATAATTTCTAAATCAATTCAAAGACAAACGGACTAGTAGTGGCCCCCGTTCAGGGCAGAGGTCATTCGTCAACAGGCGGATCAACGCCTCTCCCGCATCACCTGCCTACCACCTGTGCTTTGGCGATGTCCAAATAAATTGGACATCATATTTTATCGACTACCTTCCTAAACGCCCACAGCGATCGACCGAGAGTCGAAATTCAATCTGCCCACAAAAACAGCCCAACCCAACCGGTGGTCCGAAGCCCGTGACAGTGTGTGTGTGTGTGTGTGGCTGAGCACAAAGTGGTTGATGAGGATCTGGCACTGGCCAAACTGGTGTGTCCGGTCGAATGCTAACCGAAACGATTAACTTCTACACCCGCACACGAACTCGAGAAGTAAAATCGTGGGATACTTGCCAAACAAACACTACCCCGAACGTCTCCACCGTCGGTGTCGGTGTCAGCAGCAGATCCAAGTAGACCTGCTTCCAAAGGCTACTGCTTTAGAACTTTAGATGTCGAGATACTGGATACTGCCGCTGCTGTTCTGTGGTGTTCGGTTTTTTTTTGGCATACAGAACAGCAGCAACACGTAGAACGCAGCAGGCCATGGACACGGAAGAGGGATGGACAATATGGAACGTCAATATGGAGGTCCCTCAAAACGAACCCTCCCCAAGAACGCTTTAAACCCAACCTTAGAGCAATACTAGGCTTTAAAAAAAGGTGTGTGAAATGTGATTTACTCCTAGGTTCTACACATACCTTAAATGCGGGGTCAATTGCTCGAGGCACACACACATACACACACACAGACACTCACTGTGAGTCGTCTCGACGTCGTTGCGTTCGAACTGCCGCCAGCTGACTATCACCGCGAGCTGTATCCAATTTTGGGTTTAGCCAATCAAAGATTTCCTTCTTTTTCTATTCAATTTTCACTTCTGCCTTCTACACGGTGCACAAACACACACACACACACACACACGCGCACGTACGATTTTCTCGTCAGAATTTTACGTACACAAATTCACTGGAAACGAATTGCTCTCGAGTGGTGACGATCAACCACTTGGCACACCGGGCACCGGCGGGCGGTATCCTTAAATGCGGAAGGATATGTA
The DNA here is from genome assembly GCF_943734745.1 of Anopheles darlingi. Classification (NCBI taxonomy): domain Eukaryota; kingdom Metazoa; phylum Arthropoda; class Insecta; order Diptera; family Culicidae; genus Anopheles; species Anopheles darlingi. The sequence goes on along the minus strand of NC_064875.1, from coordinate 25,960,449 downwards.
TTTCCGTTGTTGCTTCCGACCTTTCTGCCTTCTTTTACCTCACTCTCTTTCTCGCTACACGAGCATTACACTTTCACTTTTTCACGCAACGGAAAAGCCCGGCATTTTCACCGTGTATACACACACACACACTTGCACACACATGCGCACGTACGAATACACAATTTTCACAGCATGCTGGATGGAGAGACAGAGAGAGAGTGAGAAAGGAAAGATGAATTCCTTCGCAATCGCCAATTCTTCGCCGGCAAATCGACAGGAGACGATTTTTCTTCGAGCTCCCAATCTTTGATCTGGTCGCTGGCTGCCAGGGTGGTTGGGTGGTTGGGTGGGTGGCTGGTTGGATTGGAGGAGGAGCGACCTCTCGGTCTTCAGATGAAGACACGCGCGCTCGAACGATCAATCAATCGGGTACAGGCCGGTTGCGGGCGCGTGTTGTTCTGCTCCCAAATCGGGTAACCGGCCTGTGACACGCACGACCTCCCCCAATCACACACACACACACACACACACACACGCACATACACCGACCACAAACGCGCCGGATGGAAACGCTACCGAGATTTCTGCTGTCAAACGGAAGGAAGGGACAACAATGACGATCGCCATTAGCATTGGCATCGTGGCCGGTGGTGTTTTGCACATTCACTTTCGTTCCACGCGCCCTCTGTGTGTGTGTGTGTGCGGTCGTGTGTGTGTGCGCCAGAAGCGCCACCTTGCCTTTGCCAGCAACATTCGATTTATGGCCACCGATAATTGTTTTCTCCAGACCAGACCTCAAAGCGGCACCATCACCATCACCACCACTACCACAGTTCCGGGCGCCGCTAAGCACTTGGCACATGACCGATGGCACGTTTGGACGATATTTGAAACAATGGATTAATTTCGCGTAATATACGAGTGGTCATGGCAACGAGCGGGCGCAGGCAGACAAGAGCTGCACCGAAACCGATGAATGGACGAGCAACAACGTAGTATATGTTTACTGCGATCGATCGTCGGTTGTCAGTTTCCACCAGCAGCGGTTTTTTGTTTTGTTTTGCACTCGCTCCTGTTGGCGATGGCTACTACCACTACTACTACTACGTTCGTATTTGGTTATCGGAAACGAAATGATAAACACCAAGCAAGCAAAATCAAAACAAAAGCTGTGGGGTTTGGCGGGGTAGGGGATGGTTGCTGCAATCACTTGTGGACGACTTGTCGTCAAGACCGGCTGGACCTTTTTGCGCTGTCCACCGGCACCACTACACACACACACACAAACGAGAACACTGCGGAACTTGTAACGTACCGTTTGAATGAAAAACACACTCGGCTTTGTTTTTTTTTTGTTTTTCATAACTTGCGACTTCTTGTACCTTCTTCTGGCGACGAACCTACTTATGCAAAATTATGGGGTGCACATGCGGCTGGTTTTTTGGTGCCTTGCGATTCCTCCCCTTGCGTTTTTCGCACCTTCGCAACCTTCGCTGCTGTCCCAAAACAAAACACAACACCTCCGGACGCCCTTTCGAAACACGGTTTCGTCGTAACACACGCGCGCGCGCGCCTTTGCCGGAGAATAACCAGCAGCGGAACAAACAAACGGGAGACACACGACGGACCTCCGTCCTCGATGATGATCGCTTGAAAACTGGCGAGAGAGAGAACGCAGTGAGCGTGAGCAAGGGGAGCGATTCTCGGGAACGGTTTCACGCACGCACGCTCCATTCATTCATCGGTGAGGCCACCGACGCCGAAGCCGGTTTTCGATCGAGAGAAATGAACGGCCAGAGGTATGGTACGTTTTGAATGGAACGTGACGACGAGGATGCGCTCGGCGATTGCGAACAACCAACAGCATCGAATCGAACCGTCATCGGAGGAGAGCGGCGTGTTCATTCCATTTGTCTCTCACCTCTGGTCGTTGCCGTAATGAGATGATGTTGACTCGCGACGGAAGGCCACGCGAGCGCGAGGCGAGTGAATGGAGCACGAACAGGGAAAACTTAACGAAATTTTCCTGCCGATTATTTCCCCTTTTTTTGCAGGGGGAAAAATTCACACGAGAAGCATTTCAAACTCTCCTTCGCGGGAGCAACTTATAATGCCACCAGCGAAAAGGGGAACTACTCGAACCGATCCGGTCACCTCCTGGGGAAGGAAAAGTCCTCAAAATGCACGAAAGTAAGGATCAGGAAGGGTCAGTGACTCTTCGATTAGAGTGCAGAAGGTTGAGCAATATCTAACTGGAAATCATCGGATACCGGGTCCAAAAGGCAGAGAACAATTTATTTTACTCGCTAAGATTAATAAGGGGCTCAGAAAGGTCGATTTTTAAAGATGTTATGCGAAGAAATCATTGAACGTTATTTTTTATTCAAATTTTTATATTGAACTACAACTTTTCAAGAATATTTGGTTGTATTTTGTTGCAAGATTTGTAAATAACTACGTTCATGGCATCCAATCTAGAAAAGAAAGTCTGCAAAAATGTACTTTTTTCGGTGCCCACCGTAGCAACGTACCGGGTCATCTGAATTATACAAATGAACATTCTTCTGTTAGATTATAAGTTTATCCGGGAAGCTTCGGCGAGTTTTCGTGAAATTTTCAATTTTTTGGTAGCTTGCGGAATTTGAGAAACACATGCTTTTAACGATTTCGTGTAAAATCCAAGTTTTCACGTTTAAAAAATTAGTATCAACAATTTTTATAAAAACTAGACGGGGTTACCAGGCAAATAGTGTACAGATTAAGTGTTCAAAATGTCAAAACGTATCGGTTCAGAAGTTTTTATGCAATGATGTAACGTAAGTTTTGGGAAAACTGCTGCAATGTAGCGAGATGCATTGAACCATGTATGGAATGCGGTTTTCCAAAAATCAATATCGTTGTCTGTTCTTTGATCTATGCAAAAATTTCACACAATACTCTTGAAAGGATCAGCATACACGAAAAATTGCTGAAAAATATGAATAAACAAAATTAAATACCTTAACTTCCCTTATGTGTACACTTTTATGTTAATAAGTTGCAAAAGGATCAAAGACACTGGAAATTTTATACACAGAGTGCGTCTTAATAGGTTTCACTAAAGTAAAATACAATTTTAACAAAAACTGTCCTGTTAATTTAACTGCATATATTTTTTAATATTGTGTGACATTTCAACAGTATACTGTATCAACTTAATCTGTCGATTTTTAATTTAAAAAATTAGTGCATACGGTTTATGGTATGCCCAAAGGCCCAAAGGCTTAAATTGAACCGTTTTCAGCTTATTAGTTGCGTTTTAATTGTTGCTTATAATCCTATCAAAAGTAGCCCAATCGGATAAGAAATGATAAAGAAATTGCACATTGATCTGAGGAGAATCTGGAAACATAAGCAATGCTCACATACGCCTCTGAGAGCAACACTGCATCCGAAAAACGACGAAACTCTATTCAAATGGACACGACTCGCTAGACTCTCTAAAACCACAAAGGATAGCAGCTATCTTCTTCTCGTTAAGCAAAGATCGCTCGTTAGCTACAGCACCTGATAAATACAATGGTAATACTGTATAAAATTACCCAAAACAGCTGATTACCTAGCACGAACTCATTATCATGCATTGGATTGCATTGCAGTTACTACATACCTCGTTATTCTTTTCGTTTCGTTTTTAATAAGTTTTCTCGTAGAAACACCCAAATAGTTTATTTACAATTCAAGTGAGCGTTAAATTCACTTTTCTTTCATGAATAGAAAATAGAAAATTCTAAAGTCTCTAGGCAGCTTAATACCAAAACCCAGGCCGGCTGCATACACAATCTCCTTCTGCCGTTCGCTCTGAATAATGTATACCCCGGGACGCTGCTGGACGCATCACGAAAGTCACGAAAGAATCACACTTTTCCTGGGCCCCCCCGGGGACAAAGCTCCCAGTAGCTACTCGCGCTCTTGATGTTTGTTTTAATTTAGTCAGCCACTGCAACTGTTGTGGGGCGCCTCACAAGCCCCAAAAAAACACTACCCTACCTGCTCAACTAGTTAACATTCCGTCCATTCCTCTCTAATGATGGGCCGACGAATGACGATGTAAATCGACGACGGGCCTTGTGGGTCGGGGAATGCATTCCCGCATTTCTTTGTCCGATCCCATGGGATGAAGGTTACTCTCCAGGCTCCAAAAAGGTAGCCCACACACACACACGCACACACAGACATTCGTTAGGCGCATCTTCTGCAACGGCTGCTAAGGTTGCACGCCAAACCGTACGCCAACCGTATACGCCCACTGATGACATTTATTTGTTTGTTTGCACTGCAACGGAACCGAGGGAACACGTGTCCGAATTCTCAACGCAACGCTATACCGCAGCATAACACAAACAAACCGGGGCCTGGGATGTTCCGGTTCCTGGTCTGGACTGGCCTTGGCTCTGCACCGTCCACAGTGGCGTTCCGTTCGCTCCGTGATGCCGGTTCGGTCTCAAACAATAACACCCAGCCGGCCGGACCGCCGGCCGGAATTGATGATTGAAATGGAAACACGCAGCATACGGGTCCTGTGGCCGCCGGTGTTTGCTGACAATCATAAAAATCGGCAACATAACTCAACCGAATCCGCAACGGAATCGAATCCAATCGCCGCAAATTATGCATGACTGTATCCGGGACCCGGGAAAATGGCCGCCGTCCTGCCGCGGCCATTCGGTCCTTGCCCCCAGCGGATGATTCCCCCTTCTGGCGTGTGTTCGACTTGGTTGCGGTCCAGTGGCGAAGCCGCGTTGCGTGACGCATCGTTCATAGCCGGCTTTGATAAGGAACGATATCATCGAGCAGCTTAGCGACCATCTGGAGGATGGCAAAGTTGTTGATCGATTCCTCGCTAGTCCGTCGGTATCTTGGCTTAGATGTTTCTTCTGTTCCAACAAAAAGACCAGACCAATCCTTGGGACCATCAAACCGCCATCTTCAACAAAGCAAACGAAATGGAAACACAGGAAATCGCAACAACAACACCAAAAACAATCGGCTACAACTAGACCTCGGAGCGAACAGCAAACAGCTCGCTCTTTCGCGGATGAATAATTAGCGCAGCGCAGATTCCAGTTTGTCCCGGACGTCCCGGAACTTTGCCGCTTCAAATCTATCGCGCCCCGTTTTTGTTCAGCTCCAACTCCCAGCCTGAGTGACTTGCTTTCGTATTCCGTACGCGTGGCCCAGCAGTTGGAGCAACAACCAGCTGGGCAACCAGAGCAGAGAACAACAACGACAAACGCAATGTAATTATCTCATTCTTTGCTAGTCAAACCATCGGACACCGGGCCGGAGTGAAATTATGTTTTTTCGGGAGAAAAAGTTCTTCTTTCATTGTGGTTAAGGCGTAGACGGAGAGGCGTGCAGACTACGCAAAAGCAGATCGGTTCTACTTAGAAGGGTTTCTGGGGGAGTAGAAGAGAAGCAAAAACACACATACAGACAAGCTAGTGGGAATTTGGTTGCTCTACAGCACTAGTCTTTAGACTACATCCGTTGGGCATCGGTGCGTTGGGTCAACAAATTGGCGGAAATGGCGATTCGTGGGGACGCGATCGCGGGACCGACAACCGATATCCTTTACCCAACTTACCCAACCTCTCATTACACACTAGGCTGATTGTCAATGATTGGACTGTTACTTATGGGCAATGTTTCATCATTACGGAGAGTGACTTTATTTACGTCTTCGGTGAAAATGTCTTTCAAAACCGGTCCCTGAAATGGTCGAGCAATTCGCGCGCGATGCACGCAAAGCCACGTGCAACTCGAAAACCCAAAATAACTGTTGATTGAGGTACCGGGATTGCTGACCGAATGAAGGAAGGAAAACCTCTTAATCCCTGAAACCCCTCGGCAAATGGTCGTCGAGGAATGTCCCTTTTGCAGGAATATTCCCCCCTAAAACCTAAAGAGCACCAAGTGTGTGTGTACTTCGAATCGTGAATCCTTTTTCTCCTCCGTTTTTTACACACACTAGGGTCCTCCAGGGCATGCCCGCTAGAGCCGCATAATGCCCTACGTACCTCATCAGCCAATAAACGGCTGGACGGTTGCTGCTTAAGACGTCCGGTGCGCCGTTGCGGCCGGAAGCGAAAGTGAACATGTAAAACTCGAACACACCGTCAGCCACCCTCCGAAGATGTTTGCCCCTTCCTCCTCTCCCCCCTCTCCAAAGGGTCTCGCACGCATTTACTTACTCAATCAGCATACGGAGCTCTTTCGACAGGGCTAAGAGCCCTTTTTAACGTTTGATTGAAAATCATAATTTACCTCTCTCCTTTTCTCTCTCTCTCTTTCTCTAGCCAGCAGGACGGCGAGATTGCAATCGGCACTTCCGCCCAAAACTGGGTCCCTTGAAGGTTGCGTCGCGCGTCCCTCCACTGGAAGTGCGAGCACCGTGACGTCATACGGCGTCATATGAGGACGTTGACATGGGCTTTGGCGGTGGCGTTGGGTTATCGGGAAACGGGGCTATGGACAGGGGTGTGCCCATAAATGATGCAATGCAGCAGAACGTGCGGCCTTCGCAGAAGAAAACAATAAACACACGGAGCAGCAAGAGAATGGAAGAAAGAGAGGGAGAGAGAGATAGAGAGAGAGATGATTCATGGCAGCTGTGCTGTCGGCTGCCTTTAATGGTTTCTGGATCTGGATAAGAAATGTGATAAATTTACGAGCTAAACAATGGTGTTGGAATGATATCGGGTTTATTCCGTTTTTCGAAAATTGATTCTCCAGTCCTTTGTGTATTCAGTAACTTTCTCTTAAGTTGTACAACTTCTCGCATGCTCGTAAAACATTGTTTACTTTATTCTTCTCTGCATCTTTAACCACTTCTCATTCTTTGTTTGTTTTTACATTTTTACGTATTCTATATATTGTATAATATGTATATTGTTTTTCCTTTTATCCGTGAATGAAACATGACAATCGTTTAGAAAATTCGAATCTACCATTTCTGTTTTCTATTTACCGTTCCGTTTTTTAAACACGATTTCTCCTTCGACAATAAAACCAAAACACTGCCGCTACTGCCACTAGCATCATCAGCAGTGCAAAGCGTGACACTACCAAAGAGGGGACGTCCCGTGGTTTAATTCCGCAACCAAAAAGTAATGATAACAAAACACACACAGACACAGGGAAAAAGGTGGAAAATCCCGCCAGCGTACCCTATCGTGCGTGTACATTCCGGCCGCCTAACGGAAAGGACCCCTGTCACGGCGGCGACTGCGACAGCGGCACTGACGCCATGGATTCCAATCATAATTCTCTTCCCCGAAAGGAAATCCCTCTCGGCGGCGGGGTTCGGCCGATTATCGTTAACAAGTCCGTGCTGGTGGTTGTGGGCTTTACGGGGTGCCGATTAAGGGTGCATTAAGAGACGACCGGGTTGTGTGGACCCTGCTGCTGCTCCTGCTCCTGCTTCTGCGGCTGCATTAAAACACTTGCACGCGGATCCACGGGGTTTACGCTTGCCGGTTGGCGGTCCTTTTTCGTCGTGTCTTTTTTTTGTTTTCGTCGTCTTCCTCCCATTCCTTAAATCCATTTCCTCTTTTTGGGCTTTCCCGTTCCCTATGTCCCTCGCACTGGCGTTCATCACCGCTGTAAAACCGACTAATACCACAGCTCTCTGCGCCAGCAAACACCGGGGGTTTTGGAATATGGAAGTAGAAAGCAAATAGCGACCGATCAGGGACTACGATTTGGCTCTTTGGCGAACAAAGGACGCGGTTCCCGGGGGCCGGGATATCGTGCCCAGATCATCGCGTTAATCAAAAGCCAAACCAGCGGCATCGGTTAAATGCAGGCGATATGATACACACTGTCGGGGGATTCACCCAGACACACACTGATCGATGCATGCGGGATCCGCACATTTTATCAGCATTTTTTTAGCTACGTCCTTCCTCCATTTCCCCGTTCCTGCAAAGGCACACGCAGTGGCCAGATGCTGGCCATCCGACCGCTGTCGGTGTGTTCGTGATGCGCTAATTGTCCGGGTTGTGCAAGTGACTCCGACAGCCCGCAGAATCTTGTAGAGATCCCTTAGCGTTGTTTTTTTTTTAATATCCATTCCTCCTACAACGGGAAAGACAACAGAACAGATCAACCTCTCATATGGGACGGTGGATTGATTGCTGTCAGCTGCCGCTAGACAGTGTGTGATGAGATGGATGAGCAGCGATCGGCTTCTCTGCGCGGCTACGAGGCTACGATCCGGAGCATCATTGTTCGCTTCCGGGTTCCGGCCATGTGCCAAGTGAGAGGGTACGGTTGGACTACACGTCAAGAGATCATAAAACGGAATGGTTTATTTGTGTTGTGTGTTACGATATGATTTCTCTACTGGCTGTCAGTTGTACACGATAAGGGCTACCGTATGACGTTCGAGCCCACCATTTTTTAAACCTTATTTTTTTCGTCTATTAATGGTTTTGTTTATTTGAATCCACTGTGGCCCTGGTGGAGGGTATTGGAACAGTCGTTTTCTGCTGTCGATCGTTTCGAAAAGAAAATAAACAAAACTTGCGTTGAGAATGCTTGTGGTTTGTTTGATATAATTCAATCCACAATGATCATAAAAGGTGATTGATCGCTTCTTGCCACGAAGCAAGCGCGAAGGATTTTCTCGGTGGCGTCAAACAAAATCTAAATACTCAACGTTTTAGTATGATTCTCAGCGCGGACACGAAAATCACTTACCTCCCCAGCACTAAATGCAACGAGCGTACAATTGCGAAACGAAAAATTTGGAAACGATCCAGCGAAAAACATTCATCTTCGTGGCCCGCGCGAAACGTAGTTCGTTATAAATCATCGTCCCAGAAACGCATTCCGGAATCAAAAGCGGTAGCGAAATTAAAACTGCACCACAATAATGATTTTCCCCCCTGGTTTGTTTTTTTTCTTTGTTTTGATGCAATTATTTATCATTCTAGAGCGGGGTAATGCACGGTCGTCAGCGCAATTCCGGTTTGTGATGAGCCAAAACTTTCGCAAAATTACGTAAATTGATTACTGCTTACATTCGTTTCGGTTAGTCACTCTTACACCACCCGATTGTGAGTAGAATATTCTGTGTCATGTGTTCGATTCGGTGGCATCCCGATGAATTGACAATATCGTGAGAAAGGCAATGTAAGAACATATGATTTACTATGAATTTCAACAATTATACCTACTACCAATACTGCCAAACGTGCATTTTCATATGTTAATGAGATGCAGTTCAGACTTGGAAGAATGCTGGATCCTGCACCTGTCAACGTTCACACCGGTTGGTAGGTCTCGATCCCTCTAGTCATGTCTGCATGGTATGGCTAAGCTAATCGCACCGTAAGAAGCAGCAGCAGCAGCAACACACTGCATTAATTGATTCTGGAAAGAAAAGCAAATGAAAATTGGAATTGTGCCTTCAGAGAGGGTGAACGATTATGAAACACAATAATAATCACATTTCAACACGCTAATCAACGATAATTATGCGCTGCACTTTCTAGGCAACGGCGTTTGGATTGGTGAGACGACTTGGGGTCGCCTGACGCACGATGTGTGTGGGTGTGGGTTGAAAATTGGTCGCTTCTTGTCATCGCTGAAGCGAAGGGTAGGTTAGACGGTTAGACTCGACATAATCAAATGCATTCGGTTGTGTCAGTTAGATGGGCCCTCGCGTACCTGATCGTCCAAGGAGCGGTCGATGCGTGTCGCTGGTAATTGCGGCCATTGGTCTGAATATGCATCAAATGAAATTCGGATCCGTGGTGCATGTTAATCTTGTTCGTATCTCCCGTTTTGCTCAGTATTTCGTCGGGTCGAAACGAATACAGTAATGCAACGAACAGTATCGTTGTATTTGTATACGTAACGTTGCGTAGCGGAGACCAAAGCTAAAGGTATGATTAATGGTGATTCACACTTACTATAGGATCCTTTCTTCCCTCGGAACATTCCTCGTCCATGTTCGGTCAAATCATCCAGGGCGGAAGAGTCGGCCCAAGGTTTAGTAAGAGGAGCGGCGGTACAGCATTGAATTATTCCTTTTTTTGTATGCGGAACATTTATTTAAACGAATAATTTAGTTTACTCACTCATGTATGATGGCTCATTCATGTATGGGGTTAGTTCCTTCTTTTTATATTTACTAAATCATTTGTTAACTTTTAGGACGTAAATACTCATAGCATGGATTTTGTTCACGAAAACTAAATTAAGTCAATATATTTTTTTTTACAATCTGTGCTCATTTTGTTAATTCACAACTTATTAGGTGATTTTCGCGATGATTGCATATACCTGAAAGCCCCAACGCAATCGTGTGTCAACCAATTGAGATTTGAGATTACCGCAAACAAATCGTAAAGGATAATTTACTACTGTGTCCAAAAAGTAAGGTGACACGGCCGTCAAATTGCCCGCGTAAATGGATTTCTTTAATTTTGTAATTTTGGTAGGTTGTCAGCACTGTTATTGATAACCATGACAAGTTTCACGTCAAAATATTCACTAGTGTTTGAGATGCGAATTATTTTGTGAACTGCTAAAAGTGCATTCTTCGTTTTTCGCCATGTCGCAAATTTTTTAGCAAAGAATTTGCATTAAAAATATTTTTTCTGCTGCGAATTCACCAATCTCAATGGTACAGAAAGTCTTTGATGACAATACTATATAAAAAAAAATTTTACAAGTGGTGCAAAGGCTTCCAGGAGGGTCGGGAACGTTTTGAAGAGGAAGAACGCTCTAGACGACCACCAATGACAATCGATGCAGTTCACGTCCAAAAATTTAAAGATTTGGTGTTGGAAAACCGCCGATCAACAATAAGAGACTTTGCTGATGATATTGGCATATCAAACATATCCGTTAATTACATTTGGAAGGATGCTTTTCATCCCCAGCGCGTTAGCGTCGATGACGATAATGCACCATCTCACACTTCGTTGGTTTTCTGTGACTTTTTTGCCAACATTTTCACTCATATCGTTCCAATAAAACCATATGCGCCTGATTTGGTTACATTTGGCTTCTGGCTATTAGACAAGCCTTAAGTTTCGTTCCGGGGACACTTTTTTGACAAGATAGAGCAGATCCAAGCCACTGCGAAAAAGGTACCGAAGGCCATTCCTAAAGATGACTTTTTCACGTGTCTCGAAAACTGGAAAATTCGTCGGCATAAGTGCATTGTGTCTGGGAGGGATTACTTTGATGCAAAAAAATTGTTTTGGAAGAAAAATTAAGGCATTTTAAAAATATATCTAATGTTACCTAATTTTTTGGACACAGTAGTAATTCTCACTCATCTACACTCAAACCTCTTGCCAAGATGGCTGAATACACTAGCAGCTGGAACCACTAACACAACTAAGTTTGTCAAAGAACTCTGACGAGTATAGCGGACGAAATAAAACAATTAGGCGAATAGAAAAGACGAAGTTTCTGGTTCACGTGTAACTTAATACCATCTTCACACACGCTAAAAGCTTAGCATAAAAAGGTTCTGCGCAGGACTCGTGATCTCTTTTATTTGTATATTATTTTTCAAGCCTTAACTAACTTCAACCTGTCTCCGTCCTTCGACGTTTTGAACCCAGAACTGCTAATTAAGCGCTCTGGCTCTGTACTAATCACACACTAATTGTACTAATTCGCACATTGCATACCTTGCAGCGCTTAATTCTTTCATTGTTGCTTCCACCAAGCAGTATCACCGAAGCGGTCGAAAACTAGCTCAACTAGTGTAAACTGATACTGTGGGATTTATAGAAGGTACCCCTCCACCGGTGCCATAAATTATCTCATGAACTTGCTGACCGGCAGGATAGAGCAGAGCGATTAGGGAGTTCTCAACTGGCCCGCGACCAAGGCAGTTGGAGATTTTTTAATCGCTCTGAGAGTCGAGTACTATACTAAAAGACTATACTAATTATTAATATTGGAGGATTTAATAAACCAACCTCAGGCGTGGACAATTCTGACCAACCTCAGGCGTGGACCATTTTCTTATATTTGGATTCAAAAGCAAACTATAATCACTCAAGATGTCCGCTATCCGATAAAATATATTTAAGAGCTTATATAAGGTTACCTAAAGCATTAAGTAGCTTAAATAAAAGAAATACTGCAACCGTTCTGCTCAAATTTGGAATTCCAGTGTTTTTATAGGATATTCGACTAAACAAACACGATAAAAGAAGCGTTTATCTATTTATCTGTTCCGCATGCATTCGGCTTTTAGTGCAAATGTTTAGTGTGTTTAGGCTCAATGTAAGAAAGCATTTCACTCATCCAAAGCTCGTGCCTTGTTAACAGGAAGACGGAACTGTTCTGCAATTTAAAATAAAAGCAACGATGCCACAAAAACTGAGCTGAAAGGTGTGTTCCAGACTGGTGTTGCCATTGTCTTGAATGCATTTATCACATTATAAATGAGCACGTACTATGATAAATTTACATTCGCCTTGCTAGAAGCACATGTTGTGGCGAAGTACTCTAGATACGAAGGTCTTTGAGTGCTGCTACAGTAATACAGGAGCTTAGACGAAAAAAGGCAGTTATTCTTCCGCTTTATAAACCCCGTCGAATGTACGCTTTTCCAGACAGTTGTCAGTTGAAGAGCTGCCCGACACCAACTCTTTGAGCCAGGATGCAGCAGGTTAAGCATGGCTTATTGCTGTGCATCCTGGCCATTTCGTTCCAGTATACTGTCAATACCGAGTACAAAACCGAGCGGTGTGCTTGTATTACTGGTCCTCCAGACTATAAGTGCCCATCAAATTCGCTTTTGGAAGTTTATCTAGAACACGAGTGTTACTGCACGCGATACTACAAGTGCGTCGATGGAAAAGCCATCGAGTTCCAATGTTCCCATAATTTGTACTTTGATCTGTCGTCGAAAATCTGTCAAACGGACTTCAAACTCTGCTACCGGCAACCACCGTGTATTCAATTTGTCGACAAATGTCGCTGTTGTCAGAGTGTATTTGACAATACAGGACTTGCGCCGCAGAACTTCTACGTGTGCAATAACGATGGCTCAGCACTTGCTGTAACCTGCCCATTGGCCTATGATCGTTGCACAAACACTACCATACAGTTGGTGTTTATCAATCAAAAATGTGAAGTGCCACCAGAAGCCACGGCATCAATATGTAAGTAAAACATCGATTCAACTGTGAGATGTGAGCTACTGTTTGTACTGATATTGTGTCTTTTCTTTTCCAACAGATCACGATCTGAAGATCTCGTCTGGATACGATGTGGATGAACATGGCAGATGGATAGCGCCTCCACCTCCTCCACCTCCTCCACCTCCTACACCTTCTCCACCACCACCACCACCACCTCCTCCACCACCGCCACCACTGCCGCCGCCACCACCGCCGCCGCCACCACCGCCACCGCCATGTCCACAATCATGTCCATCAGGACCACCTGGTCCACCTGGTCCACCTGGTCCGCCAGGTCCATCTCTTCCTAGTCCTCCACCACCGCCACCACCGCCACCACCGCCACCACCGCCACCACCACCACCTCCTCCACCTCCTCCACCACCACCACCACCGCCACCGCCACCACCTCCTCCACCACCACCTCCTCCGCCACCGCCACCACCGCCACCGCCACCGCCACCGCCATGTCCACAATCATGTCCATCAGGACCACCTGGTCCACCTGGTCCACCTGGTCCGCCAGGTCCATCTCTTCCTAGTCCTCCACCACCGCCACCACCGCCACCACCGCCACCACCACCACCTCCTCCACCACCACCGCCGCCACCACCACCACCTCCTCCACCACCACCTCCTCCGCCACCGCCACCACCGCCACCGCCACCGCCACCGCCACCGCCACCGCCACCTGCTCCACCAGGTCCACCTGGCCAACCGGGAGAAGATAAACCGGGAGGAGATAAACCAGGAGATCAACCAGGAGGAGATAAACCGGGAGGAGGTCAACCAGGAGGAGGTAAACCGGGAGGAGATCAACCAGGAGGAGGTAAACCGGGAGGAGATAAACCAGGAGGAGATAAACCAGGAGGAGATAAACTGGGAGGAGATAAACTGGGAGATCAATCAGGAGATAAACCAGGAGATAAACTGGTAGGAGATAAACTTGGAGGAGATAAACTTGGAGGAGATAAACTGGGAGGTCTACCAAGTTAACCTAGTAGCCGTGGCCACACGGGGCGAAAATTTGCGCGCAAATTTGCACATTAATGCCAAAATGTTTTCGCTTCGTGTGGGGTAAAAACCCGAAAATTTATGCCGAAATGTCAAACGTATTGTTTTCATCTGTGTTTTGGCCGCTGAAGTTGATTTCCGAATAAATTTTGCAGTTTTTAACGATTTTGTTGCTGTTGCTGTTATATTTATATTAAAAATGCAAAAACAATACGAAAAGAACCTACATTTTCGTAAATAAAGCGTTCGATAGCGTCAAGGGTTCAGCGAAAAAGTCCGCGGACGTATAAAAGTTTGACAGCGTGTAAGGGTTAAGCGAAACCGTTTTGGCATTAATTTTTTCGTTTGCGCTAGAGTTTTCGCCCCGTGTGGCCACGGCTAGTCAATCTAGTTCCAGTCAAAACCCTGGTGCAAATCCACGTCCTGGTAGTCAAGCTGCAACTTAATAACAAAACGAATTTTATGATTGTGTATACAAATATTGTACATTATTCATATTTCTTATGATACTATTTATGTGTTAAACTTCGTCCAGACGAGCAACAAAGTTATCGCGATAACTTTCTCGCCCTACTGTTTACATACGATTTGAAAGCTCCAAAAGGGGTGGCAAGCTCGTTTTCACTTGCTCGCTCGCTACACGTGCATTTCAGTTATCGCGATAACTTCTCGACGGATTTGTATGGGATGACGTTTAATTTAGGTTCTCGTCGAGAAGTTCTCCAACATTCGTCATCGTGTAGATGACGTTTTACGCACTATACCCACCTAAGGGAAGGATTTTAAGATTATGCTGAACAAAATTTTTGATGCAAAGTTTTGATGCGGAGCCGTTTTGAACAGAACTGTGAAAATGCTGGTTGCTTAGTTTGTTGCATCATTATTTTATGTGTCAATGATTTGTAACATTCTTTTTCTTACAAGTTTGCAGTCACTAACTTTTACTTGGCTTCTAGAACATCGCTCCCTCAGAGTTGGTAAACCCTTCATTTGGGATTTGTTACATGGGCTAGAGCATACAAATCAAAATAAAGCAAGGCCGTTATCTTGTCCCTAAGGGATTTATTGAGAAGCACAATAGCAACATCGTTTTACTTGACTTGACTTGATTGTTAACAAGTAGTACCACAGATAAGTTGGATGCAGTACATTTCTTTTTAAAAGCCCACCTTCTTCAAGGTCACGACGATGGCCTGCCACTGGAATAGGCCTAAAACTTGCCGGCAAAATATTTTCCAATCTAATGAGGCGCTTCCGTCTTCCTTCCCCAACGTCTACATAAGTAGTGGGATGCCATACAACAAAACACTCAGAGCAGTTAGCAAACTGGATTAATCAGTTAAGGAACTATGCTAGACGTCATGATGACCATAAGTACATGTAGCAACACTGCGCAGTGCGTGGCACGTGTATCACTGCATTCCATGGTACCTTTCTCTGGCGGCACGTACTCAACGGTTCTGACCGGAACTGTTTGTGAATTTGGATATGCTTTTGGATATGCGTCCAAAATAGATAGAACCCCAGGTGCACTATCATCGCAGACGGAAAACGTGACATTTGGCTTCCTGGATCGCTGGGCAGCTCGAGCTACAGTACGGGTACGATGCCATAGCAGAGATACATGGCGAAAGGTGTGCTAATCATTCTAACGACTTCAAGTATAACGGATCCATCGTTATTTTAATATATCCAACGAGCAATACCTAAATACTATGCGCTATCTATTGTGAGAATTTCAAAAGGTGGTGGGGTTTTAAAAGGTAGATTTAAGTTATCAATCAGTACTGGTAAAAGTTTTGTTGACAAGTAAACCGGAACCGAAATGGTGCTTTGTCGCGAACAAGTGAAACTCGGACCACTAACTCGGTCATGCGTCAGTACACGTGTTTCTTAAAGTGAAGGTCGCTCAATGAAAAGGATTTGAATTTCTTTGGAGAACTTGAAGGTGTTATAACAGTGTAATGACGCTTTTAGTGAGGAAGCCTCATTCCAGATTCCGGGCGAAATGAAGAATCTCGAACGGCAAAAGTTGCTGCTGCGCTATGTATCACACATTCGTGTGTCGTTTGAGGAGCTTTCAAACAGACCGCGGACAGCGGGCTACTAACAGTGGAACGTCGTTTGAAAGGTTATCCTGAAATGAGAGAAGCGTACACTCAGTTCATAAATGAATACGAACAATTAGGCCACATGACGACGACGACGTTTGTGGAGCCGATCGATGACTCGGTGCAGCATTATTACTTGCATTATTACTAACCTACTAAGAGGAACGTAAATCTATCATCGATAGATCAAATTGATACGATGCTTAATCAATACAAATACTTAATAACCGAATATGTTTTTATTATTGTTTGAAGTAATTTTTCAAAAATTAAACGCAATTTTATGCAGTTGCCCCACCCCTATGATACTACTTCAAGTTGGATAGAATGGCGGGCGATAATAAACGGAAGAAGCAAGGAAGAGGATTTTAAGAGAATCCAATCGATTTGGATCGACCATCAAAATCTAGGAAACAGGAAAGGATAAGGGTTCTTAGAAGCCACCCCCCCCCCCCCCCCCCCCACCCATTACCTTCCTTTGGTTCGATAAGAGCCAACATTTGTCATATGGTTTCTCAGGTGACGATCAACAATTGCGCAAGTTTCTATGAAATTCAGATCATAACTTAGGGATGGGAAGAAAAGAAGGGAGCGGGGGGTTTCCAACCAAGCCTATAGCTCCTACCGGCCCCTAAAACTCTCCCATATAAAATTTAGAGTAAACTAATGGACCGTTAGTTTCGGAGTCTATAAGGGACATCCGGACGTACATAAATCCATTTTTAAATATATAGATTACAGATTTTTGGTTTTTTACCATCCTTGCTAAAAAAAACGATAAGAAAGGCGTACTAATGAAAAGAAACTAATGATAGTTAACATCAAACAGGCAATTCAGCTGGTTTAAAATAATAGCAACGATGCCACAAAAACTGAACTGAAAGGTGTGTTCCAGACTGGTGTTGCCAGTGTCTTGAATGCATTTATCATATTATAAATGAGCACGTTCTATGATAAATTTACATTCGCCTTGCTAGAAGCACATGCTTTGACGAAGTTCTCTAGATACGAAGGTGTTTGATTGCTGCTACAGTAATATAGGAGCTTAGACGAAAAACGGCAGTTATTCTTCCGCTTTATAAACCCCGTCGAATGTACGCTTTTCCAGACAGTTGTCAGTTGAAGAGCTGCCCGACAGCAACTCTTTGAGTCACGATGCAGCAGGTTAAGCATGGCTTATTGCTGTGCATCCTGGCCATTTCGATCCAGTATACTGTCAATTCCGAGCACAAAACCGAGCGGTGTGCTTGTATTACTGGTCCTCCAGACTATAAGTGTCCATCAAATTCGCTTTTGGAAGTTTATCTAGAACACGAGTGTTACTGCACGCGATACTACAAGTGCGTCGATGGAAAAGCCATCGAGTTCCAATGTCCCCATAATTTGTACTTTGATCTGTCGTCGAATATCTGTCAATCGGACTTCAAACTCTGCTACCGGCAACCACCGTGTATTCAATTTGTCGACAAATGTCGCTGTTGTCAGAGTGTATTTGACAATACAGGACTTGCGCCGCAGAACTTCTACGTGTGCAATAACGATGGCTCAGCACTTGCTGTAACCTGCCCATTGGCCTACGATTATTGCACAAACACTACCATACAGTTGGTGTTTATCAATAAAAAATGTGAAGTGCCACCAGAAACTGCCACGACACGAATATGTAAGTAAAACATCGATTCAACTGTGAGATGTGAGCTATTGTTTGTACTGATACTAGCTAAGCCGCGCGGTTACAGGGCTACGCGCGAAAGCCAAATTATTATTATTATTTTTTCACCTAACAAACACACATGCTCTTCCATACTATTCTAACACTATCTACGTTGTGTCTTTTCCTTTCTGTGATTTCCTTCCTGAAATCCCAGTGGTGTATATCGTTGTTGAATCTCAGTTCACTTTGGTTGCTATGCTGGGAAATGTATAAAACAGAGCAACCAGCTGAAAAGATCAGTTTAACTTTATTGTTGAGAATAAACCAATACGTTACATTGGGAACGAGCGAAAAATGAATATTAAGCCACCAGAATTCAACATTGAAGATTCCTGGCCGTTATACTTCGGTTTCGGTCGAAGTATACCAAATCGTGCGTGACCTGTGTTTTCCGAGTAAACCGGAAGAAAAAAACGTTTGATGAAGTCTGTGGTGTTTTACGGCAACGCTTTATGCCAACAGTGATTGTTTTTCGGGAACGCTCAATTTTCTTTGAAGCGCGTCAAGGCGACACCGAAACTATCGTGGAATGGACTACTCGATTGAAAAAGCTGTCGAGCAGTTGTGAGCTTGAGGGCCATTTAAATGACATGATTGTTCGTAGTGGGATTACGCCGGTGGTCCAGTTTTTGATCGAATTTGGAAGAAGAAATCACAGCAATCTACGACCAATTGGTGAAATTGGCAATGAAAAAGGAAGCAACTCTTTTGCAACGTGGTGCAGGTTTTCGAATTCAAACGAAATTTTCAAGATCGAAAGGCCATAGAAAGAAGAACTAAAACGTGTTAGTTATGGAAAAGGAAACCACGATTTTCGAAAATGCCAATATAAAAATTACGTTTGCAAAATTTGCGAAAAAAAGGACATTAGGCCAAGGTGTATTACTGCCAAGAATTATTGGTTTGGATTTATTTCGACATTCGTTTCCGACGGTACTGCGTTTACTTCGGAGGAGTTCTAAAGTGTTTGTGTCGAAAGAGGACTTAAGCATTTAACAACAGCGCTATATAGTCCGTTTTCAAATGGTGCTGCAGAAAATACTGTATAAACAGTCAAAACGGCATTGTCGAAATCAGCTATGGATCCAGCTAATCAAGGAAAAAGCGTTCATCTTAATTTATGGAATTTTCCGGAAATGTATCTTCAAGACATGCGACAACAAATGAAAGCCAGTTCAAACTAATGTTCAAAACGGAAATTGTAATTAGATTTGACACCCTTAAAACAGGTCCTAAGCGATTGCAAGTTTTAAACAATCAATCCCAGGAACACAGTTTGGTTTTCGAAGCTGGCGAAGTAGTTTTTGCGAGAGATTATCGAAATCCTAACACGACAGCATGGATGAAAGCCACGATAATGAAACGTTTAGAAATAGTGTTGTACGAGTGTAATACTGAGTTGGTTATTATTAAGCGAAGGAGCCATCAACTTATAAAATATCTGATGGATTTCATTGAGGATGAGCAGGCAACTGGAATTGTGTCTACTGAGGGGGAGCTTTTTTATACACCTCCACTAGAAAATACTCGTGTTGAACATCAAGAAGGAGACACATACTATACCAGATACGGTCGTGCTGTACGGAAGCCTCGTGAGTAGTGTTGTATATCATTGTTGAATCTTAGTTCACTTTGGTTGCTATACTGGAAAATATATAAAGCAGCTGAAAGATCAGTTTAACTGTGTAGAAACCGTTCGGATGTTGAGAGGTTTCTCTTTTTAATTCGTGATGGAGAAGTGGTGTGGACTTTCTCGCTGTAGATGTTTATTGCATGATTTCTGTGTGCACCGCGCGTGCGATACTAGATTCTACTTGTGCCCTGCAGCGCGTGCGCGGGAGCATGTTTTCACGTATTCCAAGGACATGTTTTTAAACAATAGAGCTGTCGATTGAAAGCCAATGAAATTTTAGAAGCTACCTGAAAGGCCAAACCTCTACAAATAATAACACCATTTGTAGTTAACAAATGACAATGAAAAAGGTATGGCCAGACCCATCCGGTGGTACAAGGGTTAAAGATCATCATGCCAAGTGAAACCTTGGAAAAGGAATCAGCATTTGATCGTTGTTCGTTACCGGGAAATATGTTTAGAGCAAGATGCAACATAATAGTGTTGTTAGTCTCTTGAGTTAGTACTCTTGATAGTGTAGTTAGTCATAGGCTCATACAGATCATCGAAAGTGGTCTGCGGAACAGATGCAACCGACTATGTTGATTCGACGCTCTAGATTGAAATTTGCAAGGAGATGATCTACTGTGATCCGTGATAAAGTATCGTGGCAGCCATCGTGTAGATTGGTAGCACACAGGTACAGCCACTGATGGTGCTCCAATTTTCATTCGAGGTAGGTTCGAAGAAGAACTAATCACATACCAGAACGTCATTGCAATGGAGAAATCAAAACAGGTACATCATTCGGCCACCCAATATCTCAATCTGGCACATCACGGCCACTACTGGCCATTGTGCGCTGCCTGTCCTACCGTCACACGGCAACCGGTACGCGGTCATACTTGCGAAAGCACCGGAATAGCTCCGTTGAACTGTAAGCCGTACGTAGAGTCTCGATTTCATTTGGAGAATCGCAGGGGTATTAGGCGATTTTTTCCTAATTCATCCCAAAACTTTCATGTTGTTATGTGCAGTTATAATCGTTTCAATCTTCATCGGTGCACCCGAATGCTGAAGCGATACACCCCTTCATGCTCGATCGATAACAAACCGGATAACAATGCGTGATCGAATAACATCGACATCGACGAACATTATCATCATCATCACTCGTCTTTATATTAGGTACTTGAATTAGTTCTTGTGATTCTGCTAAAAGATATATTAATGCAATTATTCTTTTGGTTTGGAAAATAAAAAAAAAACAGGTACCTGTTGATATCCTGATGCTTCACTATAATAACAAATCCGTAGTGTTCTGCTCTCGAGCACAACCGTGCTCGTCTATTTTCATCAATTTACTGAGCTCTCACTACCCAACTCACACATACGGTTGCATTACTATTCATATACGCCACAGTACCTGATACCGCAATCGCAGGAATTAATTCAAGAACCTAATTTTGGGTGGTCGAAAAGTCTTTTCATATTTTGGCAATAGGTGTCTATGAAGTCATCTACCTCCACCGCTGTTTATCACATTATCTCATATGACGTTTTAAGTGTCATTTAGTCAAAACAAAACTTAATTAACAACTTCTCCAAAGTTGGAGAAATGTTATAGCTGTTAAAAAATGTATAAAAGCAATGAAGAAATCCGCTACATTTTTAAAATTCTTTTATAAAAAAGAGAAGAATGTCCCGCAAGCCACCAATTATAGTATAGCAATCCATACCATTATACCGTTATATACCATTATAGTATAGCAATCAGTTCGTAAAGCACAACAATAGTTCACTCGTCTTGGCTCTGGAAATTTCGATGTGAAACATGCACTCCGATCTGGTCGACCTATCGTTGCAAAAGTTGATGAAATTTTAGAGAAGATTGACCAGGAACGTCACATAAGCGGCCATGACATAGCTAAGAAACTAAACATTCATCATCAACCAGCTTTGGGCCGTTAATAAATGGCTGAGTACAAAAAGAAGTTCGATGTATGGATATCACATGAATTGTCTGCGAAAATTTTATTGGTTCGAATTAACCTCTGCAATTTTTCACTGAAACGAAACGAAATCGAACCATTCATGCAGCAAATGGTAACAGGAGTCGAAAAGTGGATTGAATACGACAATAATGTGCGAAAAAGATCATGGCCAAAATCAGGATTGATTCCGAAAAAGATTATGCTCTGTGTTTGGTGGAATTGGAAAGGAATTATGGAACCATTACGAGCTTCCCTAGCCTGGCCAAACGATTGAATATACTCTTTGCTGTCAACAACTGATGAGATTGAGGTGCCTATTCCCGTCAGGCGTTACTTGACGCCTCAGTCGCGTTCAACGATTTTTTGAGGTTCGTCGATAATT